>NW_028149066.1:32500-127000 GCF_946808225.1 Silurus aristotelis
GGGGTGCCAGTTAAACCAGTGCCATTTGGGGGTGCCAGTTTATAAAAAATTTGTAAAACTGTGCAAGAAGGCCGGATGGCTAAGCACTAAATAGCAGAGTGTAAAACTGTGCAAGAAGGCCGGATGGCTAAGCACTAAATAGCAGAGGCCCAATTACTTGGCAAACAGAGTAGCTTGAAGGAAGATTTAAAGCCAGCTTTCGGGAAAGGTAAGGCCGGTTTGGGAAAAAGGAAAAGATATTGCCGCCTGAGAAGTGGGGGGAAAGAGAATAACGAAAGTACTTAGATGGGAAGCTGGTGGGCTAAGTGCTAAATAGCAGAGGCCCACTCACTTGGAAAACAGAGCAGCTGGGAGGATGTTTAAAGCCAGAATGGGGATAAGTAAAGCCAGCTTGGAAAAAGGAAAAGAAAATGGAAAAAGGAAAAGAAAATGGAGAGGCTAAGCCTGATTATGGACCAACAAAAACAAGATACAAACAAACAATGACGCATGAAACTGAATAACTTACCTGATGAGAGCGTTTGGAACAGCACTGAGTATGGGGGTGCCAATGTTTTCGAGCAGTGGGGGTGCCAATAGTCCAAATTTCAGGACATGAGTGGCCATTTTTTGAAAAATAATCTAAACAAAACTGAATGTTTAATTAACACTTTTTTTGGGGGGTGCAATTTTAACCAGTGCCATTTGGGGGTGCCATTTGACAAATTCTGTCTTTATCCACTGCCTGGACAAAGGAGGGAAAGAGAAGAAGAAAAAACTGAGAAAGGAAGCTAATGGGCTAAGCGCTAATTAGCAAAGACCCAATCACCTGGAAAACAGAGCATCTCGTGAAAAAGGATTAAAGCCAACATGGAAAAATGCAAAGCCAGTTTGGAAAATGGAAAAAGGAAAAGAGAATGGAAGGAAAGAGAAGAAGAAAAAACTGAGAAAGGAAGCTAATGGGCTAAGCGCTAAATAGCAAAGACCCAATCACCTGGTGAACAGAACATCTCGTGAAAAAGGATTAAAGCCAACATGGAAAAATGCAAAGCCAGTTTGGAAAATGGAAAAAGGAAGAGAAAATGGTAAGTCTATGCCTGATGAAGGTTTATATTAACCGAAACGTTGCAACAGACTTACCGTTAAAAATGACGTCATGGGGATCTGTGAAAAGGCAAATGTCCTGCATTAATGAATGAAATCAGAAGTCACTGGCTAAAATGAAAAAAGGGGAAACACCCTCCATTTAAAAGGTCAAAAAGGGAAAGGGTTGCTAACAAGGGAAAGAGAGAGTGGGCAAATGTCCACTTCTCGCTAGCAAGAGAAAGAGAGAGTGGGCAAATGTCCAGTTCTCATCCGTAAAACAAAAAAACACACGTTTAAGGGCAATTTTCCTGCCACTTGTCACCGGCGGCGGAGGAGATGTGAGTGCTTAGTGACTTGGAGTAGGCCAGTGCACAACGTGGGCTCCGGGCTTGTCTATATCTGAGTTTCCTTACCAATCCATAGCCCTAACCCTAACCCCAACCCCTCCCTAACCCTAACCCTAACCCTAACCCCAACCCCTCCCTAACCCTAACCCTAACCCCTCCCTGACCCTAACCCCAACCCCTCCCCAACCCTAACCCCTAACCCTAACCCCAACCCCTCCCTAACCCTAACCCTAACCCCAACCCCTCCCTAACCCTAACCCCAACCCCACCCTAACCCTAACCCCAACCCCACCCTAACCCCAACCCCTCCCTAACCCTAACCCTAACCCCTAACCCTAACCCTAAACCCAACCCTAATCCCCACTCGGATTTTGACATGGTTCCTGGAGCTGCGTCTATTTCCCCTAACCTAACCCAGCCCGTGCCACCCCGAGTTGCTGCACTTGCATGGCCTTCTGCATATTTCCTGAACTGGCTAACTTACCTGATAAGAGAGTGCCAATAATTCTAATTTCATGACCTGAGTGGCCAATTTTGAAAAACACTTATAGAGAATGGAATGTTCGATGAGCACTGTGTTTTTTGGGGGTGCCAGTTAAACCAGTGCCATTTGGGGGTGCCAGCTTATATAAGAAATGTGTAAAACTGTGCAAGAAGGCCGGATGGCTAAGCACTAAATAGCATAATGTAAAACCGTGCTAGAAGGCCGGATGGCTAAGCACTAAATAGCAGAAATACTTATAGACAATGGAATGTTCGATGAGCACTGTGTTTTTTGGGGGTGCCAGTTAAACCAGTGCCATTTGGGGGTGCCAGTTTATAAAAAATTTGTAAAACTGTGCAGGAAGGCCGGATGGCTAAGCACTAAATAGCATAATGTAAAACTGTGCTAGAAGGCCGGATGGCTAAGCACTAAATAGCAGAAATACTTATAGACAATGGAATGTTCGATGAGCACTGTGTTTTTTGGGGGTGCCAGTTAAACCAGTGCCATTTGGGGGTGCCAGTTTATAAAAAATTTGTAAAACTGTGCAAGAAGGCCGGATGGCTAAGCACTAAATAGCAGAGTGTAAAACTGTGCAAGAAGGCCGGATGGCTAAGCACTAAATAGCAGAGGCCCAATTACTTGGCAAACAGAGTAGCTTGAAGGAAGATTTAAAGCCAGCTTTCGGGAAAGGTAAGGCCAGTTTGGGAAGGAGGAAAAGATATTGCCGCCTGAGAAGTGGGGGGAAAGAGAATAACGAAAGTACTTAGATGGGAAGCTGGTGGGCTAAGTGCTAAATAGCAGAGGCCCACTCACTTGGAAAACAGAGCAGCTGGGAGGATGTTTAAAGCCAGAATGGGGATAAGTAAAGCCAGCTTGGAAAAAGGAAAAGAAAATGGAAAAAGGAAAAGAAAATGGAGAGGCTAAGCCTGATTATGGACCAACAAAAACAAGATACAAACAAACAATGACGCATGAAACTGAATAACTTACCTGATGAGAGCGTTTGGAACAGCACTGAGTATGGGGGTGCCAATGTTTTCGAGCAGTGGGGGTGCCAATAGTCCAAATTTCAGGACATGAGTGGCCATTTTTTGAAAAATAATCTAAACAAAACTGAATGTTTAATTAACACTTTTTTTGGGGGGTGCAATTTTAACCAGTGCCATTTGGGGGTGCCATTTGACAAATTCTGTCTTTATCCACTGCCTGGACAAAGGAGGGAAAGAGAAGAAGAAAAAACTGAGAAAGGAAAAAAAAAAAAAAAAAAAAAAAAAAAAAAAAAAAAAAAAAAAAAAAAAAAAAAAAAAAAAGAAAAAAAAATGTGCTAGAAGGCCGGATGGCTAAGCACTAAATAGCAGAAATACTTATAGACAATGGAATGTTCGATGAGCACTGTGTTTTTTGGGGGTGCCAGTTAAACCAGTGCCATTTGGGGGTGCCAGTTTATAAAAAATTTGTAAAACTGTGCAAGAAGGCCGGATGGCTAAGCACTAAATAGCAGAGTGTAAAACTGTGCAAGAAGGCCGGATGGCTAAGCACTAAATAGCAGAGGCCCAATTACTTGGCAAACAGAGTAGCTTGAAGGAAGATTTAAAGCCAGCTTTCGGGAAAGGTAAGGCCGGTTTGGGAAAAAGGAAAAGATATTGCCGCCTGAGAAGTGGGGGGAAAGAGAATAACGAAAGTACTTAGATGGGAAGCTGGTGGGCTAAGTGCTAAATAGCAGAGGCCCACTCACTTGGAAAACAGAGCAGCTGGGAGGATGTTTAAAGCCAGAATGGGGATAAGTAAAGCCAGCTTGGAAAAAGGAAAAGAAAATGGAAAAAGGAAAAGAAAATGGAGAGGCTAAGCCTGATTATGGACCAACAAAAACAAGATACAAACAAACAATGACGCATGAAACTGAATAACTTACCTGATGAGAGCGTTTGGAACAGCACTGAGTATGGGGGTGCCAATGTTTTCGAGCAGTGGGGGTGCCAATAGTCCAAATTTCAGGACATGAGTGGCCATTTTTTGAAAAATAATCTAAACAAAACTGAATGTTTAATTAACACTTTTTTTGGGGGGTGCAATTTTAACCAGTGCCATTTGGGGGTGCCATTTGACAAATTCTGTCTTTATCCACTGCCTGGACAAAGGAGGGAAAGAGAAGAAGAAAAAACTGAGAAAGGAAGCTAATGGGCTAAGCGCTAATTAGCAAAGACCCAATCACCTGGAAAACAGAGCATCTCGTGAAAAAGGATTAAAGCCAACATGGAAAAATGCAAAGCCAGTTTGGAAAATGGAAAAAGGAAAAGAGAATGGAAGGAAAGAGAAGAAGAAAAAACTGAGAAAGGAAGCTAATGGGCTAAGCGCTAAATAGCAAAGACCCAATCACCTGGTGAACAGAACATCTCGTGAAAAAGGATTAAAGCCAACATGGAAAAATGCAAAGCCAGTTTGGAAAATGGAAAAAGGAAGAGAAAATGGTAAGTCTATGCCTGATGAAGGTTTATATTAACCGAAACGTTGCAACAGACTTACCGTTAAAAATGACGTCATGGGGATCTGTGAAAAGGCAAATGTCCTGCATTAATGAATGAAATCAGAAGTCACTGGCTAAAATGAAAAAAGGGGAAACACCCTCCATTTAAAAGGTCAAAAAGGGAAAGGGTTGCTAACAAGGGAAAGAGAGAGTGGGCAAAGGTCCACTTCTCGCTAGCAAGAGAAAGAGAGAGTGGGCAAATGTCCAGTTCTCATCCGTAAAACAAAAAAACACACGTTTAAGGGCAATTTTCCTGCCACTTGTCACCGGCGGCGGAGGAGATGTGAGTGCTTAGTGACTTGGAGTAGGCCAGTGCACAACGTGGGCTCCGGGCTTGTCTATATCTGAGTTTCCTTACCAATCCATAGCCCTAACCCTAACCCCAACCCCTCCCTAACCCTAACCCTAACCCTAACCCCAACCCCTCCCTAACCCTAACCCTAACCCCTCCCTGACCCTAACCCCAACCCCTCCCCAACCCTAACCCCTAACCCTAACCCCAACCCCTCCCTAACCCTAACCCTAACCCCAACCCCTCCCTAACCCTAACCCCAACCCCACCCTAACCCTAACCCCAACCCCACCCTAACCCCAACCCCTCCCTAACCCTAACCCTAACCCCTAACCCTAACCCTAAACCCAACCCTAATCCCCACTCGGATTTTGACATGGTTCCTGGAGCTGCGTCTATTTCCCCTAACCTAACCCAGCCCGTGCCACCCCGAGTTGCTGCACTTGCATGGCCTTCTGCATATTTCCTGAACTGGCTAACTTACCTGATAAGAGAGTGCCAATAATTCTAATTTCATGACCTGAGTGGCCAATTTTGAAAAACACTTATAGAGAATGGAATGTTCGATGAGCACTGTGTTTTTTGGGGGTGCCAGTTAAACCAGTGCCATTTGGGGGTGCCAGCTTATATAAGAAATGTGTAAAACTGTGCAAGAAGGCCGGATGGCTAAGCACTAAATAGCATAATGTAAAACCGTGCTAGAAGGCCGGATGGCTAAGCACTAAATAGCAGAAATACTTATAGACAATGGAATGTTCGATGAGCACTGTGTTTTTTGGGGGTGCCAGTTAAACCAGTGCCATTTGGGGGTGCCAGTTTATAAAAAATTTGTAAAACTGTGCAGGAAGGCCGGATGGCTAAGCACTAAATAGCATAATGTAAAACTGTGCTAGAAGGCCGGATGGCTAAGCACTAAATAGCAGAAATACTTATAGACAATGGAATGTTCGATGAGCACTGTGTTTTTTGGGGGTGCCAGTTAAACCAGTGCCATTTGGGGGTGCCAGTTTATAAAAAATTTGTAAAACTGTGCAAGAAGGCCGGATGGCTAAGCACTAAATAGCAGAGTGTAAAACTGTGCAAGAAGGCCGGATGGCTAAGCACTAAATAGCAGAGGCCCAATTACTTGGCAAACAGAGTAGCTTGAAGGAAGATTTAAAGCCAGCTTTCGGGAAAGGTAAGGCCAGTTTGGGAAGGAGGAAAAGATATTGCCGCCTGAGAAGTGGGGGGAAAGAGAATAACGAAAGTACTTAGATGGGAAGCTGGTGGGCTAAGTGCTAAATAGCAGAGGCCCACTCACTTGGAAAACAGAGCAGCTGGGAGGATGTTTAAAGCCAGAATGGGGATAAGTAAAGCCAGCTTGGAAAAAGGAAAAGAAAATGGAAAAAGGAAAAGAAAATGGAGAGGCTAAGCCTGATTATGGACCAACAAAAACAAGATACAAACAAACAATGACGCATGAAACTGAATAACTTACCTGATGAGAGCGTTTGGAACAGCACTGAGTATGGGGGTGCCAATGTTTTCGAGCAGTGGGGGTGCCAATAGTCCAAATTTCAGGACATGAGTGGCCATTTTTTGAAAAATAATCTAAACAAAACTGAATGTTTAATTAACATTTTTTTTTTGGGGGGTGCAATTTTAACCAGTGCCATTTGGGGGTGCCATTTGACAAATTCTGTCTTTATCCACTGCCTGGACAAAGGAGGGAAAGAGAAGAAGAAAAAACTGAGAAAGGAAGCTAATGGGCTAAGCGCTAAATATCAAAGACCCAATCACCTGGAAAACAGAGCATCTCGTGAAAAAGGATTAAAGCCAACATGGAAAAATGCAAAGCCAGTTTGGAAAATGGAAAAAGGAAAAGAAAATGGAAGGAAAGAGAAGAAGAAAAAACTGAGAAAGGAAGCTAATGGGCTAAGCGCTAATTAGCAAAGACCCAATCACCTGGAAAACAGAGCATCTCGTGAAAAAGGATTAAAGCCAACATGGAAAAATGCAAAGCCAGTTTGGAAAATGGAAAAAGGAAAAGAAAATGGAAGGAAAGAGAAGAAGAAAAAACTGAGAAAGAAAGCTAATGGGCTAAGCGCTAAATAGCAAAGACCCAATCACCTGGTGAACAGAACATCTCGTGAAAAAGGATTAAAGCCAACATGGAAAAATGTGCAGCCAGTTTGGAAAATGGAAAAAGGAAGAGAAAATGGTAAGTCTATGCCTGATGAAGGTTTATATTAACCGAAACGTTGCAACAGACTTACCGTTAAAAATGACGTCATGGGGATCTGTGAAAAGGCAAATGTCCTGCATTAATGAATGAAATCGAATGTCCTGCATTAATGAATGAAATCAGAAGTCACTGGCTAAAATGAAAAAAAAAAAAAAAAAAAAAAAAAAAAAAAAAAAAAAAAAAAAAAAAAAAGGGGAAACACCCTCCATTTAAAAGGTCAAAAAGGGAAAGGGTTGCTAACAAGGGAAAGAGAGAGTGGGCAAATGTCCACTTCTCGCTAGCAAGAGAAAGAGAGAGTGGGCAAATGTCCAGTTCTCATCCGTAAAACAAAAAAACACACGTTTAAGGGCAATTTTCCTGCCACTTGTCACCGGCGGCGGAGGAGATGTGAGTGCTTAGTGACTTGGAGTAGGCCAGTGCACAACGTGGGCTCCGGGCTTGTCTATATCTGAGTTTCCTTACCAATCCATAGCCCTAACCCTAACCCCAACCCCTCCCTAACCCTAACCCTAACCCTAACCCCAACCCCTCCCTAACCCTAACCCTAACCCCTCCCTGACCCTAACCCCAACCCCTCCCCAACCCTAACCCCTAACCCTAACCCCAACCCCTCCCTAACCCTAACCCTAACCCCAACCCCTCCCTAACCCTAACCCCAACCCCACCCTAACCCTAACCCCAACCCCACCCTAACCCCAACCCCTCCCTAACCCTAACCCTAACCCCTAACCCTAAACCCAACCCTAATCCCCACTCGGATTTTGACATGGTTCCTGGAGCTGCGTCTATTTCCCCTAACCTAACCCAGCCCGTGCCACCCCGAGTTGCTGCACTTGCATGGCCTTCTGCATATTTCCTGAACTGGCTAACTTACCTGATAAGAGAGTGCCAATAATTCTAATTTCATGACCTGAGTGGCCAATTTTGAAAAACACTTATAGAGAATGGAATGTTCGATGAGCACTGTGTTTTTTGGGGGTGCCAGTTAAACCAGTGCCATTTGGGGGTGCCAGCTTATATAAGAAATGTGTAAAACTGTGCAAGAAGGCCGGATGGCTAAGCACTAAATAGCATAATGTAAAACCGTGCTAGAAGGCCGGATGGCTAAGCACTAAATAGCAGAAATACTTATAGACAATGGAATGTTCGATGAGCACTGTGTTTTTTGGGGGTGCCAGTTAAACCAGTGCCATTTGGGGGTGCCAGTTTATAAAAAATTTGTAAAACTGTGCAGGAAGGCCGGATGGCTAAGCACTAAATAGCATAATGTAAAACCGTGCTAGAAGGCCGGATGGCTAAGCACTAAATAGCAGAAATACTTATAGACAATGGAATGTTCGATGAGCACTGTGTTTTTTGGGGGTGCCAGTTAAACCAGTGCCATTTGGGGGTGCCAGTTTATAAAAAATTTGTAAAACTGTGCAAGAAGGCCGGATGGCTAAGCACTAAATAGCAGAGTGTAAAACTGTGCAAGAAGGCCGGATGGCTAAGCACTAAATAGCAGAGGCCCAATTACTTGGCAAACAGAGTAGCTTGAAGGAAGATTTAAAGCCAGCTTTCGGGAAAGGTAAGGCCAGTTTGGGAAAAAGGAAAAGATATTGCCGCCTGAGAAGTGGGGGGAAAGAGAATAACGAAAGTACTTAGATGGGAAGCTGGTGGGCTAAGTGCTAAATAGCAGAGGCCCACTCACTTGGAAAACAGAGCAGCTGGGAGGATGTTTAAAGCCAGAATGGGGATAAGTAAAGCCAGCTTGGAAAAAGGAAAAGAAAATGGAAAAAGGAAAAGAAAATGGAGAGGCTAAGCCTGATTATGGACCAACAAAAACAAGATACAAACAAACAATGACGCATGAAACTGAATAACTTACCTGATGAGAGCGTTTGGAACAGCACTGAGTATGGGGGTGCCAATGTTTTCGAGCAGTGGGGGTGCCAATAGTCCAAATTTCAGGACATGAGTGGCCATTTTTTGAAAAATAATCTAAACAAAACTGAATGTTTAATTAACACTTTTTTTGGGGGGTGCAATTTTAACCAGTGCCATTTGGGGGTGCCATTTGACAAATTCTGTCTTTATCCACTGCCTGGACAAAGGAGGGAAAGAGAAGAAGAAAAAACTGAGAAAGGAAGCTAATGGGCTAAGCGCTAAATATCAAAGACCCAATCACCTGGAAAACAGAGCATCTCGTGAAAAAGGATTAAAGCCAACATGGAAAAATGCAAAGCCAGTTTGGAAAATGGAAAAAGGAAAAGAAAATGGAAGGAAAGAGAAGAAGAAAAAACTGAGAAAGGAAGCTAATGGGCTAAGCGCTAATTAGCAAAGACCCAATCACCTGGAAAACAGAGCATCTCGTGAAAAAAGGATTAAAGCCAACATGGAAAAATGCAAAGCCAGTTTGGAAAATGGAAAAAGGAAAAGAGAATGGAAGGAAAGAGAAGAAGAAAAAACTGAGAAAGGAAGCTAATGGGCTAAGCGCTAAATAGCAAAGACCCAATCACCTGGTGAACAGAACATCTCGTGAAAAAGGATTAAAGCCAACATGGAAAAATGTGCAGCCAGTTTGGAAAATGGAAAAAGGAAGAGAAAATGGTAAGTCTATGCCTGATGAAGGTTTATATTAACCGAAACGTTGCAACAGACTTACCGTTAAAAATGACGTCATGGGGATCTGTGAAAAGGCAAATGTCCTGCATTAATGAATGAAATCGAATGTCCTGCATTAATGAATGAAATCAGAAGTCACTGGCTAAAATGAAAAAAAAAGGGGAAACACCCTCCATTTAAAAGGTCAAAAAGGGAAAGGGTTGCTAACAAGGGAAAGAGAGAGTGGGCAAATGTCCACTTCTCGCTAGCAAGAGAAAGAGAGAGTGGGCAAATGTCCAGTTCTCATCCGTAAAACAAAAAAACACACGTTTAAGGGCAATTTTCCTGCCACTTGTCACCGGCGGCGGAGGAGATGTGAGTGCTTAGTGACTTGGAGTAGGCCAGTGCACAACGTGGGCTCCGGGCTTGTCTATATCTGAGTTTCCTTACCAATCCATAGCCCTAACCCTAACCCCAACCCCTCCCTAACCCTAACCCTAACCCTAACCCCAACCCCTCCCTAACCCTAACCCTAACCCCTCCCTGACCCTAACCCCAACCCCTCCCCAACCCTAACCCCTAACCCTAACCCCAACCCCTCCCTAACCCTAACCCTAACCCCAACCCCTCCCTAACCCTAACCCCAACCCCACCCTAACCCTAACCCCAACCCCACCCTAACCCCAACCCCTCCCTAACCCTAACCCTAACCCCTAACCCTAAACCCAACCCTAATCCCCACTCGGATTTTGACATGGTTCCTGGAGCTGCGTCTATTTCCCCTAACCTAACCCTAACCCTAACCCTCTAACCCTAACCCTAACCCTAACCCTAACCCTAACCCTAACCCTAACCCTAACCCCAACCCCTCCCTAACCCTAACCCTAACCCCTCCCTGACCCTAACCCCAACCCCTCCCTAACCCTAACCCTATCCCTAACCCTAACCCTAAAACCTAACCTTAACCCTAATTTCTGTCCCTAACCCTAACCCTAAAACCTAACCTTAACCCTAATTTCTATCCCTAACCCTAATCCTAATTTCTAGCCCTAACCCTAAATCCTATCCCTAAACCCTAACCCCAACCCTAACCCTAATTTCTATCCCTAACTCTAAAACCTAACCTTAACCCTAATTTCCATCCCTAACCCTAACCCTAATTTCTATCCCTAACCCTAAATCTAACCTTAACCCTAATTTCTATCCCTAACCCTAAATCCTAATCCTAACCCTAATTTCTAACCCTAACCCTAAAACCTAACCTTAACCCTTAACTCTAACCCTAACTCTAATTTCTAGCCCTAACCATAAATCCTAATCCTAACCCTAAATCCTAACACTTACCCTAATTTCTAGCCCTAACCCTAAAACCTAACCGTAACCCTAATCTCTATCCCTAACCCTAATTTCTAACCCTAATCCTAAATCCTAATCCTAACCCTAACCCCCAATTTCTATCCCTAACCCTTAATCCTAACCTTAACCCTAAACCTAACCGCTAACCTTAACCCCAACCCTAACCCTAACCCTAACCCTAACCCTAACCCTAAACCCTAAACCCTAACCCTAACCCTAACCCTAACCCTAACCCTAACCCTAACCCCAACCCCTCCCTAACCCTAACCCTAACCCCAACCCCTCCCTAACCCTAACCCCAACCCCTCCCTAACCCTAACCCCAACCCCACCCTAACCCTAACCCTAACCCCTAACCCTAACCCTAAACCCAACCCTAATCCCCACTCGGATTTTGACATGGTTCCTGGAGCTGCGTCTATTTCCCCTAACCTAACCCAGCCCGTGCCACCCCGAGTTGCTGCACTTGCATGGCCTTCTGCATATTTCCTGAACTGGCTAACTTACCTGATAAGAGAGTGCCAATAATTCTAATTTCATGACCTGAGTGGCCAATTTTGAAAAACACTTATAGAGAATGGAATGTTCGATGAGCACTGTGTTTTTTGGGGGTGCCAGTTAAACCAGTGCCATTTGGGGGTGCCAGCTTATATAAGAAATGTGTAAAACTGTGCAAGAAGGCCGGATGGCTAAGCACTAAATAGCATAATGTAAAACCATGCTAGAAGGCCGGATGGCTAAGCACTAAATAGCAGAAATACTTATAGACAATGGAATGTTCGATGAGCACTGTGTGTTTTTTTGGGGGTGCCAGTTAAACCAGTGCCATTTGGGGGTGCCAGTTTATAAAAAATTTGTAAAACTGTGCAGGAAGGCCGGATGGCTAAGCACTAAATAGCATAATGTAAAACTGTGCTAGAAGGCCGGATGGCTAAGCACTAAATAGCAGAAATACTTATAGACAATGGAATGTTCGATGAGCACTGTGTTTTTTGGGGGTGCCAGTTAAACCAGTGCCATTTGGGGGTGCCAGTTTATAAAAAATTTGTAAAACTGTGCAAGAAGGCCGGATGGCTAAGCACTAAATAGCAGAGTGTAAAACTGTGCAAGAAGGCCGGATGGCTAAGCACTAAATAGCAGAGGCCCAATTACTTGGCAAACAGAGTAGCTTGAAGGAAGATTTAAAGCCAGCTTTCGGGAAAGGTAAGGCCAGTTTGGGAAAAAGGAAAAGATATTGCCGCCTGAGAAGTGGGGGGAAAGAGAATAACGAAAGTACTTAGATGGGAAGCTGGTGGGCTAAGTGCTAAATAGCAGAGGCCCACTCACTTGGAAAACAGAGCAGCTGGGAGGATGTTTAAAGCCAGAATGGGGATAAGTAAAGCCAGCTTGGAAAAAGGAAAAGAAAATGGAAAAAGGAAAAGAAAATGGAGAGGCTAAGCCTGATTATGGACCAACAAAAACAAGATACAAACAAACAATGACGCATGAAACTGAATAACTTACCTGATGAGAGCGTTTGGAACAGCACTGAGTATGGGGGTGCCAATGTTTTCGAGCAGTGGGGGTGCCAATAGTCCAAATTTCAGGACATGAGTGGCCATTTTTTGAAAAATAATCTAAACAAAACTGAATGTTTAATTAACACTTTTTTTGGGGGGTGCAATTTTAACCAGTGCCATTTGGGGGTGCCATTTGACAAATTCTGTCTTTATCCACTGCCTGGACAAAGGAGGGAAAGAGAAGAAGAAAAAACTGAGAAAGGAAGCTAATGGGCTAAGCGCTAAATATCAAAGACCCAATCACCTGGAAAACAGAGCATCTCGTGAAAAAGGATTAAAGCCAACATGGAAAAATGCAAAGCCAGTTTGGAAAATGGAAAAAGGAAAAGAAAATGGAAGGAAAGAGAAGAAGAAAAAACTGAGAAAGGAAGCTAATGGGCTAAGCGCTAATTAGCAAAGACCCAATCACCTGGAAAACAGAGCATCTCGTGAAAAAGGATTAAAGCCAACATGGAAAAATGCAAAGCCAGTTTGGAAAATGGAAAAAGGAAAAGAAAATGGAAGGAAAGAGAAGAAGAAAAAACTGAGAAAGAAAGCTAATGGGCTAAGCGCTAAATAGCAAAGACCCAATCACCTGGTGAACAGAACATCTCGTGAAAAAGGATTAAAGCCAACATGGAAAAATGTGCAGCCAGTTTGGAAAATGGAAAAAGGAAGAGAAAATGGTAAGTCTATGCCTGATGAAGGTTTATATTAACCGAAACGTTGCAACAGACTTACCGTTAAAAATGACGTCATGGGGATCTGTGAAAAGGCAAATGTCCTGCATTAATGAATGAAATCGAATGTCCTGCATTAATGAATGAAATCAGAAGTCACTGGCTAAAATGAAAAAAGGGGAAACACCCTCCATTTAAAAGGTCAAAAAGGGAAAGGGTTGCTAACAAGGGAAAGAGAGAGTGGGCAAATGTCCACTTCTCGCTAGCAAGAGAAAGAGAGAGTGGGCAAATGTCCAGTTCTCATCCGTAAAACAAAAAAAACACACGTTTAAGGGCAATTTTCCTGCCACTTGTCACCGGCGGCGGAGGAGATGTGAGTGCTTAGTGACTTGGAGTAGGCCAGTGCACAACGTGGGCTCCGGGCTTGTCTATATCTGAGTTTCCTTACCAATCCATAGCCCTAACCCTAACCCCAACCCCTCCCTAACCCTAACCCTAACCCCAACCCCTCCCTAACCCTAACCCCTCCCTAACCCTAACCCCAACCCCTCCCTAACCCTAACCCCAACCCCTCCCTAACCCTAACCCTAACCCCAACCCCTCCCTAACCCTAACCCCAACCCCTCCCTAACCCTAACCCCAACCCCACCCTAACCCTAACCCTAACCCCTAACCCTAACCCTAAACCCAACCCTAATCCCCACTCGGATTTTGACATGGTTCCTGGAGCTGCGTCTATTTCCCCTAACCTAACCCAGCCCGTGCCACCCCGAGTTGCTGCACTTGCATGGCCTTCTGCATATTTCCTGAACTGGCTAACTTACCTGATAAGAGAGTGCCAATAATTCTAATTTCATGACCTGAGTGGCCAATTTTGAAAAACACTTATAGAGAATGGAATGTTCGATGAGCACTGTGTTTTTTGGGGGTGCCAGTTAAACCAGTGCCATTTGGGGGTGCCAGCTTATATAAGAAATGTGTAAAACTGTGCAAGAAGGCCGGATGGCTAAGCACTAAATAGCATAATGTAAAACCATGCTAGAAGGCCGGATGGCTAAGCACTAAATAGCAGAAATACTTATAGACAATGGAATGTTCGATGAGCACTGTGTGTTTTTTTGGGGGTGCCAGTTAAACCAGTGCCATTTGGGGGTGCCAGTTTATAAAAAATTTGTAAAACTGTGCAGGAAGGCCGGATGGCTAAGCACTAAATAGCATAATGTAAAACTGTGCTAGAAGGCCGGATGGCTAAGCACTAAATAGCAGAAATACTTATAGACAATGGAATGTTCGATGAGCACTGTGTTTTTTGGGGGTGCCAGTTAAACCAGTGCCATTTGGGGGTGCCAGTTTATAAAAAATTTGTAAAACTGTGCAAGAAGGCCGGATGGCTAAGCACTAAATAGCAGAGTGTAAAACTGTGCAAGAAGGCCGGATGGCTAAGCACTAAATAGCAGAGGCCCAATTACTTGGCAAACAGAGTAGCTTGAAGGAAGATTTAAAGCCAGCTTTCGGGAAAGGTAAGGCCAGTTTGGGAAAAAGGAAAAGATATTGCCGCCTGAGAAGTGGGGGGAAAGAGAATAACGAAAGTACTTAGATGGGAAGCTGGTGGGCTAAGTGCTAAATAGCAGAGGCCCACTCACTTGGAAAACAGAGCAGCTGGGAGGATGTTTAAAGCCAGAATGGGGATAAGTAAAGCCAGCTTGGAAAAAGGAAAAGAAAATGGAAAAAGGAAAAGAAAATGGAGAGGCTAAGCCTGATTATGGACCAACAAAAACAAGATACAAACAAACAATGACGCATGAAACTGAATAACTTACCTGATGAGAGCGTTTGGAACAGCACTGAGTATGGGGGTGCCAATGTTTTCGAGCAGTGGGGGTGCCAATAGTCCAAATTTCAGGACATGAGTGGCCATTTTTTGAAAAATAATCTAAACAAAACTGAATGTTTAATTAACACTTTTTTTGGGGGGTGCAATTTTAACCAGTGCCATTTGGGGGTGCCATTTGACAAATTCTGTCTTTATCCACTGCCTGGACAAAGGAGGGAAAGAGAAGAAGAAAAAACTGAGAAAGGAAGCTAATGGGCTAAGCGCTAAATATCAAAGACCCAATCACCTGGAAAACAGAGCATCTCGTGAAAAAGGATTAAAGCCAACATGGAAAAATGCAAAGCCAGTTTGGAAAATGGAAAAAGGAAAAGAAAATGGAAGGAAAGAGAAGAAGAAAAAACTGAGAAAGGAAGCTAATGGGCTAAGCGCTAATTAGCAAAGACCCAATCACCTGGAAAACAGAGCATCTCGTGAAAAAGGATTAAAGCCAACATGGAAAAATGCAAAGCCAGTTTGGAAAATGGAAAAAGGAAAAGAAAATGGAAGGAAAGAGAAGAAGAAAAAACTGAGAAAGAAAGCTAATGGGCTAAGCGCTAAATAGCAAAGACCCAATCACCTGGTGAACAGAACATCTCGTGAAAAAGGATTAAAGCCAACATGGAAAAATGTGCAGCCAGTTTGGAAAATGGAAAAAGGAAGAGAAAATGGTAAGTCTATGCCTGATGAAGGTTTATATTAACCGAAACGTTGCAACAGACTTACCGTTAAAAATGACGTCATGGGGATCTGTGAAAAGGCAAATGTCCTGCATTAATGAATGAAATCGAATGTCCTGCATTAATGAATGAAATCAGAAGTCACTGGCTAAAATGAAAAAAGGGGAAACACCCTCCATTTAAAAGGTCAAAAAGGGAAAGGGTTGCTAACAAGGGAAAGAGAGAGTGGGCAAATGTCCACTTCTCGCTAGCAAGAGAAAGAGAGAGTGGGCAAATGTCCAGTTCTCATCCGTAAAACAAAAAAAACACACGTTTAAGGGCAATTTTCCTGCCACTTGTCACCGGCGGCGGAGGAGATGTGAGTGCTTAGTGACTTGGAGTAGGCCAGTGCACAACGTGGGCTCCGGGCTTGTCTATATCTGAGTTTCCTTACCAATCCATAGCCCTAACCCTAACCCCAACCCCTCCCTAACCCTAACCCTAACCCCAACCCCTCCCTAACCCTAACCCCTCCCTAACCCTAACCCCAACCCCTCCCTAACCCTAACCCCAACCCCTCCCTAACCCTAACCCTAACCCCAACCCCTCCCTAACCCTAACCCCAACCCCTCCCTAACCCTAACCCCAACCCCACCCTAACCCTAACCCTAACCCCTAACCCTAACCCTAAACCCAACCCTAATCCCCACTCGGATTTTGACATGGTTCCTGGAGCTGCGTCTATTTCCCCTAACCTAACCCAGCCCGTGCCACCCCGAGTTGCTGCACTTGCATGGCCTTCTGCATATTTCCTGAACTGGCTAACTTACCTGATAAGAGAGTGCCAATAATTCTAATTTCATGACCTGAGTGGCCAATTTTGAAAAACACTTATAGAGAATGGAATGTTCGATGAGCACTGTGTTTTTTGGGGGTGCCAGTTAAACCAGTGCCATTTGGGGGTGCCAGCTTATATAAGAAATGTGTAAAACTGTGCAAGAAGGCCGGATGGCTAAGCACTAAATAGCATAATGTAAAACCATGCTAGAAGGCCGGATGGCTAAGCACTAAATAGCAGAAATACTTATAGACAATGGAATGTTCGATGAGCACTGTGTGTTTTTTTGGGGGTGCCAGTTAAACCAGTGCCATTTGGGGGTGCCAGTTTATAAAAAATTTGTAAAACTGTGCAGGAAGGCCGGATGGCTAAGCACTAAATAGCATAATGTAAAACTGTGCTAGAAGGCCGGATGGCTAAGCACTAAATAGCAGAAATACTTATAGACAATGGAATGTTCGATGAGCACTGTGTTTTTTGGGGGTGCCAGTTAAACCAGTGCCATTTGGGGGTGCCAGTTTATAAAAAATTTGTAAAACTGTGCAAGAAGGCCGGATGGCTAAGCACTAAATAGCAGAGTGTAAAACTGTGCAAGAAGGCCGGATGGCTAAGCACTAAATAGCAGAGGCCCAATTACTTGGCAAACAGAGTAGCTTGAAGGAAGATTTAAAGCCAGCTTTCGGGAAAGGTAAGGCCAGTTTGGGAAAAAGGAAAAGATATTGCCGCCTGAGAAGTGGGGGGAAAGAGAATAACGAAAGTACTTAGATGGGAAGCTGGTGGGCTAAGTGCTAAATAGCAGAGGCCCACTCACTTGGAAAACAGAGCAGCTGGGAGGATGTTTAAAGCCAGAATGGGGATAAGTAAAGCCAGCTTGGAAAAAGGAAAAGAAAATGGAAAAAGGAAAAGAAAATGGAGAGGCTAAGCCTGATTATGGACCAACAAAAACAAGATACAAACAAACAATGACGCATGAAACTGAATAACTTACCTGATGAGAGCGTTTGGAACAGCACTGAGTATGGGGGTGCCAATGTTTTCGAGCAGTGGGGGTGCCAATAGTCCAAATTTCAGGACATGAGTGGCCATTTTTTGAAAAATAATCTAAACAAAACTGAATGTTTAATTAACACTTTTTTTGGGGGGTGCAATTTTAACCAGTGCCATTTGGGGGTGCCATTTGACAAATTCTGTCTTTATCCACTGCCTGGACAAAGGAGGGAAAGAGAAGAAGAAAAAACTGAGAAAGGAAGCTAATGGGCTAAGCGCTAAATATCAAAGACCCAATCACCTGGAAAACAGAGCATCTCGTGAAAAAGGATTAAAGCCAACATGGAAAAATGCAAAGCCAGTTTGGAAAATGGAAAAAGGAAAAGAAAATGGAAGGAAAGAGAAGAAGAAAAAACTGAGAAAGGAAGCTAATGGGCTAAGCGCTAATTAGCAAAGACCCAATCACCTGGAAAACAGAGCATCTCGTGAAAAAGGATTAAAGCCAACATGGAAAAATGCAAAGCCAGTTTGGAAAATGGAAAAAGGAAAAGAAAATGGAAGGAAAGAGAAGAAGAAAAAACTGAGAAAGAAAGCTAATGGGCTAAGCGCTAAATAGCAAAGACCCAATCACCTGGTGAACAGAACATCTCGTGAAAAAGGATTAAAGCCAACATGGAAAAATGTGCAGCCAGTTTGGAAAATGGAAAAAGGAAGAGAAAATGGTAAGTCTATGCCTGATGAAGGTTTATATTAACCGAAACGTTGCAACAGACTTACCGTTAAAAATGACGTCATGGGGATCTGTGAAAAGGCAAATGTCCTGCATTAATGAATGAAATCGAATGTCCTGCATTAATGAATGAAATCAGAAGTCACTGGCTAAAATGAAAAAAGGGGAAACACCCTCCATTTAAAAGGTCAAAAAGGGAAAGGGTTGCTAACAAGGGAAAGAGAGAGTGGGCAAATGTCCACTTCTCGCTAGCAAGAGAAAGAGAGAGTGGGCAAATGTCCAGTTCTCATCCGTAAAACAAAAAAAACACACGTTTAAGGGCAATTTTCCTGCCACTTGTCACCGGCGGCGGAGGAGATGTGAGTGCTTAGTGACTTGGAGTAGGCCAGTGCACAACGTGGGCTCCGGGCTTGTCTATATCTGAGTTTCCTTACCAATCCATAGCCCTAACCCTAACCCCAACCCCTCCCTAACCCTAACCCTAACCCCAACCCCTCCCTAACCCTAACCCCTCCCTAACCCTAACCCCAACCCCTCCCTAACCCTAACCCCAACCCCTCCCTAACCCTAACCCTAACCCCAACCCCTCCCTAACCCTAACCCCAACCCCTCCCTAACCCTAACCCCAACCCCACCCTAACCCTAACCCTAACCCCTAACCCTAACCCTAAACCCAACCCTAATCCCCACTCGGATTTTGACATGGTTCCTGGAGCTGCGTCTATTTCCCCTAACCTAACCCAGCCCGTGCCACCCCGAGTTGCTGCACTTGCATGGCCTTCTGCATATTTCCTGAACTGGCTAACTTACCTGATAAGAGAGTGCCAATAATTCTAATTTCATGACCTGAGTGGCCAATTTTGAAAAACACTTATAGAGAATGGAATGTTCGATGAGCACTGTGTTTTTTGGGGGTGCCAGTTAAACCAGTGCCATTTGGGGGTGCCAGCTTATATAAGAAATGTGTAAAACTGTGCAAGAAGGCCGGATGGCTAAGCACTAAATAGCATAATGTAAAACCATGCTAGAAGGCCGGATGGCTAAGCACTAAATAGCAGAAATACTTATAGACAATGGAATGTTCGATGAGCACTGTGTGTTTTTTTGGGGGTGCCAGTTAAACCAGTGCCATTTGGGGGTGCCAGTTTATAAAAAATTTGTAAAACTGTGCAGGAAGGCCGGATGGCTAAGCACTAAATAGCATAATGTAAAACTGTGCTAGAAGGCCGGATGGCTAAGCACTAAATAGCAGAAATACTTATAGACAATGGAATGTTCGATGAGCACTGTGTTTTTTGGGGGTGCCAGTTAAACCAGTGCCATTTGGGGGTGCCAGTTTATAAAAAATTTGTAAAACTGTGCAAGAAGGCCGGATGGCTAAGCACTAAATAGCAGAGTGTAAAACTGTGCAAGAAGGCCGGATGGCTAAGCACTAAATAGCAGAGGCCCAATTACTTGGCAAACAGAGTAGCTTGAAGGAAGATTTAAAGCCAGCTTTCGGGAAAGGTAAGGCCAGTTTGGG
This sequence comes from Silurus aristotelis, assembly GCF_946808225.1. Taxonomy (NCBI): domain Eukaryota; kingdom Metazoa; phylum Chordata; class Actinopteri; order Siluriformes; family Siluridae; genus Silurus; species Silurus aristotelis. Next base: position 52,202 of record NW_028149066.1, read on the forward strand.
AAAAAGGAAAAGATATTGCCGCCTGAGAAGTGGGGGGAAAGAGAATAACGAAAGTACTTAGATGGGAAGCTGGTGGGCTAAGTGCTAAATAGCAGAGGCCCACTCACTTGGAAAACAGAGCAGCTGGGAGGATGTTTAAAGCCAGAATGGGGATAAGTAAAGCCAGCTTGGAAAAAGGAAAAGAAAATGGAAAAAGGAAAAGAAAATGGAGAGGCTAAGCCTGATTATGGACCAACAAAAACAAGATACAAACAAACAATGACGCATGAAACTGAATAACTTACCTGATGAGAGCGTTTGGAACAGCACTGAGTATGGGGGTGCCAATGTTTTCGAGCAGTGGGGGTGCCAATAGTCCAAATTTCAGGACATGAGTGGCCATTTTTTGAAAAATAATCTAAACAAAACTGAATGTTTAATTAACACTTTTTTTGGGGGGTGCAATTTTAACCAGTGCCATTTGGGGGTGCCATTTGACAAATTCTGTCTTTATCCACTGCCTGGACAAAGGAGGGAAAGAGAAGAAGAAAAAACTGAGAAAGGAAGCTAATGGGCTAAGCGCTAAATATCAAAGACCCAATCACCTGGAAAACAGAGCATCTCGTGAAAAAGGATTAAAGCCAACATGGAAAAATGCAAAGCCAGTTTGGAAAATGGAAAAAGGAAAAGAAAATGGAAGGAAAGAGAAGAAGAAAAAACTGAGAAAGGAAGCTAATGGGCTAAGCGCTAATTAGCAAAGACCCAATCACCTGGAAAACAGAGCATCTCGTGAAAAAGGATTAAAGCCAACATGGAAAAATGCAAAGCCAGTTTGGAAAATGGAAAAAGGAAAAGAAAATGGAAGGAAAGAGAAGAAGAAAAAACTGAGAAAGAAAGCTAATGGGCTAAGCGCTAAATAGCAAAGACCCAATCACCTGGTGAACAGAACATCTCGTGAAAAAGGATTAAAGCCAACATGGAAAAATGTGCAGCCAGTTTGGAAAATGGAAAAAGGAAGAGAAAATGGTAAGTCTATGCCTGATGAAGGTTTATATTAACCGAAACGTTGCAACAGACTTACCGTTAAAAATGACGTCATGGGGATCTGTGAAAAGGCAAATGTCCTGCATTAATGAATGAAATCGAATGTCCTGCATTAATGAATGAAATCAGAAGTCACTGGCTAAAATGAAAAAAGGGGAAACACCCTCCATTTAAAAGGTCAAAAAGGGAAAGGGTTGCTAACAAGGGAAAGAGAGAGTGGGCAAATGTCCACTTCTCGCTAGCAAGAGAAAGAGAGAGTGGGCAAATGTCCAGTTCTCATCCGTAAAACAAAAAAAACACACGTTTAAGGGCAATTTTCCTGCCACTTGTCACCGGCGGCGGAGGAGATGTGAGTGCTTAGTGACTTGGAGTAGGCCAGTGCACAACGTGGGCTCCGGGCTTGTCTATATCTGAGTTTCCTTACCAATCCATAGCCCTAACCCTAACCCCAACCCCTCCCTAACCCTAACCCTAACCCCAACCCCTCCCTAACCCTAACCCCTCCCTAACCCTAACCCCAACCCCTCCCTAACCCTAACCCCAACCCCTCCCTAACCCTAACCCTAACCCCAACCCCTCCCTAACCCTAACCCCAACCCCTCCCTAACCCTAACCCCAACCCCACCCTAACCCTAACCCTAACCCCTAACCCTAACCCTAAACCCAACCCTAATCCCCACTCGGATTTTGACATGGTTCCTGGAGCTGCGTCTATTTCCCCTAACCTAACCCAGCCCGTGCCACCCCGAGTTGCTGCACTTGCATGGCCTTCTGCATATTTCCTGAACTGGCTAACTTACCTGATAAGAGAGTGCCAATAATTCTAATTTCATGACCTGAGTGGCCAATTTTGAAAAACACTTATAGAGAATGGAATGTTCGATGAGCACTGTGTTTTTTGGGGGTGCCAGTTAAACCAGTGCCATTTGGGGGTGCCAGCTTATATAAGAAATGTGTAAAACTGTGCAAGAAGGCCGGATGGCTAAGCACTAAATAGCATAATGTAAAACCATGCTAGAAGGCCGGATGGCTAAGCACTAAATAGCAGAAATACTTATAGACAATGGAATGTTCGATGAGCACTGTGTGTTTTTTTGGGGGTGCCAGTTAAACCAGTGCCATTTGGGGGTGCCAGTTTATAAAAAATTTGTAAAACTGTGCAGGAAGGCCGGATGGCTAAGCACTAAATAGCATAATGTAAAACTGTGCTAGAAGGCCGGATGGCTAAGCACTAAATAGCAGAAATACTTATAGACAATGGAATGTTCGATGAGCACTGTGTTTTTTGGGGGTGCCAGTTAAACCAGTGCCATTTGGGGGTGCCAGTTTATAAAAAATTTGTAAAACTGTGCAAGAAGGCCGGATGGCTAAGCACTAAATAGCAGAGTGTAAAACTGTGCAAGAAGGCCGGATGGCTAAGCACTAAATAGCAGAGGCCCAATTACTTGGCAAACAGAGTAGCTTGAAGGAAGATTTAAAGCCAGCTTTCGGGAAAGGTAAGGCCAGTTTGGGAAAAAGGAAAAGATATTGCCGCCTGAGAAGTGGGGGGAAAGAGAATAACGAAAGTACTTAGATGGGAAGCTGGTGGGCTAAGTGCTAAATAGCAGAGGCCCACTCACTTGGAAAACAGAGCAGCTGGGAGGATGTTTAAAGCCAGAATGGGGATAAGTAAAGCCAGCTTGGAAAAAGGAAAAGAAAATGGAAAAAGGAAAAGAAAATGGAGAGGCTAAGCCTGATTATGGACCAACAAAAACAAGATACAAACAAACAATGACGCATGAAACTGAATAACTTACCTGATGAGAGCGTTTGGAACAGCACTGAGTATGGGGGTGCCAATGTTTTCGAGCAGTGGGGGTGCCAATAGTCCAAATTTCAGGACATGAGTGGCCATTTTTTGAAAAATAATCTAAACAAAACTGAATGTTTAATTAACACTTTTTTTGGGGGGTGCAATTTTAACCAGTGCCATTTGGGGGTGCCATTTGACAAATTCTGTCTTTATCCACTGCCTGGACAAAGGAGGGAAAGAGAAGAAGAAAAAACTGAGAAAGGAAGCTAATGGGCTAAGCGCTAAATATCAAAGACCCAATCACCTGGAAAACAGAGCATCTCGTGAAAAAGGATTAAAGCCAACATGGAAAAATGCAAAGCCAGTTTGGAAAATGGAAAAAGGAAAAGAAAATGGAAGGAAAGAGAAGAAGAAAAAACTGAGAAAGGAAGCTAATGGGCTAAGCGCTAATTAGCAAAGACCCAATCACCTGGAAAACAGAGCATCTCGTGAAAAAGGATTAAAGCCAACATGGAAAAATGCAAAGCCAGTTTGGAAAATGGAAAAAGGAAAAGAAAATGGAAGGAAAGAGAAGAAGAAAAAACTGAGAAAGAAAGCTAATGGGCTAAGCGCTAAATAGCAAAGACCCAATCACCTGGTGAACAGAACATCTCGTGAAAAAGGATTAAAGCCAACATGGAAAAATGTGCAGCCAGTTTGGAAAATGGAAAAAGGAAGAGAAAATGGTAAGTCTATGCCTGATGAAGGTTTATATTAACCGAAACGTTGCAACAGACTTACCGTTAAAAATGACGTCATGGGGATCTGTGAAAAGGCAAATGTCCTGCATTAATGAATGAAATCGAATGTCCTGCATTAATGAATGAAATCAGAAGTCACTGGCTAAAATGAAAAAAGGGGAAACACCCTCCATTTAAAAGGTCAAAAAGGGAAAGGGTTGCTAACAAGGGAAAGAGAGAGTGGGCAAATGTCCACTTCTCGCTAGCAAGAGAAAGAGAGAGTGGGCAAATGTCCAGTTCTCATCCGTAAAACAAAAAAAACACACGTTTAAGGGCAATTTTCCTGCCACTTGTCACCGGCGGCGGAGGAGATGTGAGTGCTTAGTGACTTGGAGTAGGCCAGTGCACAACGTGGGCTCCGGGCTTGTCTATATCTGAGTTTCCTTACCAATCCATAGCCCTAACCCTAACCCCAACCCCTCCCTAACCCTAACCCTAACCCCAACCCCTCCCTAACCCTAACCCCTCCCTAACCCTAACCCCAACCCCTCCCTAACCCTAACCCCAACCCCTCCCTAACCCTAACCCTAACCCCAACCCCTCCCTAACCCTAACCCCAACCCCTCCCTAACCCTAACCCCAACCCCACCCTAACCCTAACCCTAACCCCTAACCCTAACCCTAAACCCAACCCTAATCCCCACTCGGATTTTGACATGGTTCCTGGAGCTGCGTCTATTTCCCCTAACCTAACCCAGCCCGTGCCACCCCGAGTTGCTGCACTTGCATGGCCTTCTGCATATTTCCTGAACTGGCTAACTTACCTGATAAGAGAGTGCCAATAATTCTAATTTCATGACCTGAGTGGCCAATTTTGAAAAACACTTATAGAGAATGGAATGTTCGATGAGCACTGTGTTTTTTGGGGGTGCCAGTTAAACCAGTGCCATTTGGGGGTGCCAGCTTATATAAGAAATGTGTAAAACTGTGCAAGAAGGCCGGATGGCTAAGCACTAAATAGCATAATGTAAAACCATGCTAGAAGGCCGGATGGCTAAGCACTAAATAGCAGAAATACTTATAGACAATGGAATGTTCGATGAGCACTGTGTGTTTTTTTGGGGGTGCCAGTTAAACCAGTGCCATTTGGGGGTGCCAGTTTATAAAAAATTTGTAAAACTGTGCAGGAAGGCCGGATGGCTAAGCACTAAATAGCATAATGTAAAACTGTGCTAGAAGGCCGGATGGCTAAGCACTAAATAGCAGAAATACTTATAGACAATGGAATGTTCGATGAGCACTGTGTTTTTTGGGGGTGCCAGTTAAACCAGTGCCATTTGGGGGTGCCAGTTTATAAAAAATTTGTAAAACTGTGCAAGAAGGCCGGATGGCTAAGCACTAAATAGCAGAGTGTAAAACTGTGCAAGAAGGCCGGATGGCTAAGCACTAAATAGCAGAGGCCCAATTACTTGGCAAACAGAGTAGCTTGAAGGAAGATTTAAAGCCAGCTTTCGGGAAAGGTAAGGCCAGTTTGGGAAAAAGGAAAAGATATTGCCGCCTGAGAAGTGGGGGGAAAGAGAATAACGAAAGTACTTAGATGGGAAGCTGGTGGGCTAAGTGCTAAATAGCAGAGGCCCACTCACTTGGAAAACAGAGCAGCTGGGAGGATGTTTAAAGCCAGAATGGGGATAAGTAAAGCCAGCTTGGAAAAAGGAAAAGAAAATGGAAAAAGGAAAAGAAAATGGAGAGGCTAAGCCTGATTATGGACCAACAAAAACAAGATACAAACAAACAATGACGCATGAAACTGAATAACTTACCTGATGAGAGCGTTTGGAACAGCACTGAGTATGGGGGTGCCAATGTTTTCGAGCAGTGGGGGTGCCAATAGTCCAAATTTCAGGACATGAGTGGCCATTTTTTGAAAAATAATCTAAACAAAACTGAATGTTTAATTAACACTTTTTTTGGGGGGTGCAATTTTAACCAGTGCCATTTGGGGGTGCCATTTGACAAATTCTGTCTTTATCCACTGCCTGGACAAAGGAGGGAAAGAGAAGAAGAAAAAACTGAGAAAGGAAGCTAATGGGCTAAGCGCTAAATATCAAAGACCCAATCACCTGGAAAACAGAGCATCTCGTGAAAAAGGATTAAAGCCAACATGGAAAAATGCAAAGCCAGTTTGGAAAATGGAAAAAGGAAAAGAAAATGGAAGGAAAGAGAAGAAGAAAAAACTGAGAAAGGAAGCTAATGGGCTAAGCGCTAATTAGCAAAGACCCAATCACCTGGAAAACAGAGCATCTCGTGAAAAAGGATTAAAGCCAACATGGAAAAATGCAAAGCCAGTTTGGAAAATGGAAAAAGGAAAAGAAAATGGAAGGAAAGAGAAGAAGAAAAAACTGAGAAAGAAAGCTAATGGGCTAAGCGCTAAATAGCAAAGACCCAATCACCTGGTGAACAGAACATCTCGTGAAAAAGGATTAAAGCCAACATGGAAAAATGTGCAGCCAGTTTGGAAAATGGAAAAAGGAAGAGAAAATGGTAAGTCTATGCCTGATGAAGGTTTATATTAACCGAAACGTTGCAACAGACTTACCGTTAAAAATGACGTCATGGGGATCTGTGAAAAGGCAAATGTCCTGCATTAATGAATGAAATCGAATGTCCTGCATTAATGAATGAAATCAGAAGTCACTGGCTAAAATGAAAAAAGGGGAAACACCCTCCATTTAAAAGGTCAAAAAGGGAAAGGGTTGCTAACAAGGGAAAGAGAGAGTGGGCAAATGTCCACTTCTCGCTAGCAAGAGAAAGAGAGAGTGGGCAAATGTCCAGTTCTCATCCGTAAAACAAAAAAAACACACGTTTAAGGGCAATTTTCCTGCCACTTGTCACCGGCGGCGGAGGAGATGTGAGTGCTTAGTGACTTGGAGTAGGCCAGTGCACAACGTGGGCTCCGGGCTTGTCTATATCTGAGTTTCCTTACCAATCCATAGCCCTAACCCTAACCCCAACCCCTCCCTAACCCTAACCCTAACCCCAACCCCTCCCTAACCCTAACCCCTCCCTAACCCTAACCCCAACCCCTCCCTAACCCTAACCCCAACCCCTCCCTAACCCTAACCCTAACCCCAACCCCTCCCTAACCCTAACCCCAACCCCTCCCTAACCCTAACCCCAACCCCACCCTAACCCTAACCCTAACCCCTAACCCTAACCCTAAACCCAACCCTAATCCCCACTCGGATTTTGACATGGTTCCTGGAGCTGCGTCTATTTCCCCTAACCTAACCCAGCCCGTGCCACCCCGAGTTGCTGCACTTGCATGGCCTTCTGCATATTTCCTGAACTGGCTAACTTACCTGATAAGAGAGTGCCAATAATTCTAATTTCATGACCTGAGTGGCCAATTTTGAAAAACACTTATAGAGAATGGAATGTTCGATGAGCACTGTGTTTTTTGGGGGTGCCAGTTAAACCAGTGCCATTTGGGGGTGCCAGCTTATATAAGAAATGTGTAAAACTGTGCAAGAAGGCCGGATGGCTAAGCACTAAATAGCATAATGTAAAACCATGCTAGAAGGCCGGATGGCTAAGCACTAAATAGCAGAAATACTTATAGACAATGGAATGTTCGATGAGCACTGTGTGTTTTTTTGGGGGTGCCAGTTAAACCAGTGCCATTTGGGGGTGCCAGTTTATAAAAAATTTGTAAAACTGTGCAGGAAGGCCGGATGGCTAAGCACTAAATAGCATAATGTAAAACTGTGCTAGAAGGCCGGATGGCTAAGCACTAAATAGCAGAAATACTTATAGACAATGGAATGTTCGATGAGCACTGTGTTTTTTGGGGGTGCCAGTTAAACCAGTGCCATTTGGGGGTGCCAGTTTATAAAAAATTTGTAAAACTGTGCAAGAAGGCCGGATGGCTAAGCACTAAATAGCAGAGTGTAAAACTGTGCAAGAAGGCCGGATGGCTAAGCACTAAATAGCAGAGGCCCAATTACTTGGCAAACAGAGTAGCTTGAAGGAAGATTTAAAGCCAGCTTTCGGGAAAGGTAAGGCCAGTTTGGGAAAAAGGAAAAGATATTGCCGCCTGAGAAGTGGGGGGAAAGAGAATAACGAAAGTACTTAGATGGGAAGCTGGTGGGCTAAGTGCTAAATAGCAGAGGCCCACTCACTTGGAAAACAGAGCAGCTGGGAGGATGTTTAAAGCCAGAATGGGGATAAGTAAAGCCAGCTTGGAAAAAGGAAAAGAAAATGGAAAAAGGAAAAGAAAATGGAGAGGCTAAGCCTGATTATGGACCAACAAAAACAAGATACAAACAAACAATGACGCATGAAACTGAATAACTTACCTGATGAGAGCGTTTGGAACAGCACTGAGTATGGGGGTGCCAATGTTTTCGAGCAGTGGGGGTGCCAATAGTCCAAATTTCAGGACATGAGTGGCCATTTTTTGAAAAATAATCTAAACAAAACTGAATGTTTAATTAACACTTTTTTTGGGGGGTGCAATTTTAACCAGTGCCATTTGGGGGTGCCATTTGACAAATTCTGTCTTTATCCACTGCCTGGACAAAGGAGGGAAAGAGAAGAAGAAAAAACTGAGAAAGGAAGCTAATGGGCTAAGCGCTAAATATCAAAGACCCAATCACCTGGAAAACAGAGCATCTCGTGAAAAAGGATTAAAGCCAACATGGAAAAATGCAAAGCCAGTTTGGAAAATGGAAAAAGGAAAAGAAAATGGAAGGAAAGAGAAGAAGAAAAAACTGAGAAAGGAAGCTAATGGGCTAAGCGCTAATTAGCAAAGACCCAATCACCTGGAAAACAGAGCATCTCGTGAAAAAGGATTAAAGCCAACATGGAAAAATGCAAAGCCAGTTTGGAAAATGGAAAAAGGAAAAGAAAATGGAAGGAAAGAGAAGAAGAAAAAACTGAGAAAGAAAGCTAATGGGCTAAGCGCTAAATAGCAAAGACCCAATCACCTGGTGAACAGAACATCTCGTGAAAAAGGATTAAAGCCAACATGGAAAAATGTGCAGCCAGTTTGGAAAATGGAAAAAGGAAGAGAAAATGGTAAGTCTATGCCTGATGAAGGTTTATATTAACCGAAACGTTGCAACAGACTTACCGTTAAAAATGACGTCATGGGGATCTGTGAAAAGGCAAATGTCCTGCATTAATGAATGAAATCGAATGTCCTGCATTAATGAATGAAATCAGAAGTCACTGGCTAAAATGAAAAAAGGGGAAACACCCTCCATTTAAAAGGTCAAAAAGGGAAAGGGTTGCTAACAAGGGAAAGAGAGAGTGGGCAAATGTCCACTTCTCGCTAGCAAGAGAAAGAGAGAGTGGGCAAATGTCCAGTTCTCATCCGTAAAACAAAAAAAACACACGTTTAAGGGCAATTTTCCTGCCACTTGTCACCGGCGGCGGAGGAGATGTGAGTGCTTAGTGACTTGGAGTAGGCCAGTGCACAACGTGGGCTCCGGGCTTGTCTATATCTGAGTTTCCTTACCAATCCATAGCCCTAACCCTAACCCCAACCCCTCCCTAACCCTAACCCTAACCCCAACCCCTCCCTAACCCTAACCCCTCCCTAACCCTAACCCCAACCCCTCCCTAACCCTAACCCCAACCCCTCCCTAACCCTAACCCTAACCCCAACCCCTCCCTAACCCTAACCCCAACCCCTCCCTAACCCTAACCCCAACCCCACCCTAACCCTAACCCTAACCCCTAACCCTAACCCTAAACCCAACCCTAATCCCCACTCGGATTTTGACATGGTTCCTGGAGCTGCGTCTATTTCCCCTAACCTAACCCAGCCCGTGCCACCCCGAGTTGCTGCACTTGCATGGCCTTCTGCATATTTCCTGAACTGGCTAACTTACCTGATAAGAGAGTGCCAATAATTCTAATTTCATGACCTGAGTGGCCAATTTTGAAAAACACTTATAGAGAATGGAATGTTCGATGAGCACTGTGTTTTTTGGGGGTGCCAGTTAAACCAGTGCCATTTGGGGGTGCCAGCTTATATAAGAAATGTGTAAAACTGTGCAAGAAGGCCGGATGGCTAAGCACTAAATAGCATAATGTAAAACCATGCTAGAAGGCCGGATGGCTAAGCACTAAATAGCAGAAATACTTATAGACAATGGAATGTTCGATGAGCACTGTGTGTTTTTTTGGGGGTGCCAGTTAAACCAGTGCCATTTGGGGGTGCCAGTTTATAAAAAATTTGTAAAACTGTGCAGGAAGGCCGGATGGCTAAGCACTAAATAGCATAATGTAAAACTGTGCTAGAAGGCCGGATGGCTAAGCACTAAATAGCAGAAATACTTATAGACAATGGAATGTTCGATGAGCACTGTGTTTTTTGGGGGTGCCAGTTAAACCAGTGCCATTTGGGGGTGCCAGTTTATAAAAAATTTGTAAAACTGTGCAAGAAGGCCGGATGGCTAAGCACTAAATAGCAGAGTGTAAAACTGTGCAAGAAGGCCGGATGGCTAAGCACTAAATAGCAGAGGCCCAATTACTTGGCAAACAGAGTAGCTTGAAGGAAGATTTAAAGCCAGCTTTCGGGAAAGGTAAGGCCAGTTTGGGAAAAAGGAAAAGATATTGCCGCCTGAGAAGTGGGGGGAAAGAGAATAACGAAAGTACTTAGATGGGAAGCTGGTGGGCTAAGTGCTAAATAGCAGAGGCCCACTCACTTGGAAAACAGAGCAGCTGGGAGGATGTTTAAAGCCAGAATGGGGATAAGTAAAGCCAGCTTGGAAAAAGGAAAAGAAAATGGAAAAAGGAAAAGAAAATGGAGAGGCTAAGCCTGATTATGGACCAACAAAAACAAGATACAAACAAACAATGACGCATGAAACTGAATAACTTACCTGATGAGAGCGTTTGGAACAGCACTGAGTATGGGGGTGCCAATGTTTTCGAGCAGTGGGGGTGCCAATAGTCCAAATTTCAGGACATGAGTGGCCATTTTTTGAAAAATAATCTAAACAAAACTGAATGTTTAATTAACACTTTTTTTGGGGGGTGCAATTTTAACCAGTGCCATTTGGGGGTGCCATTTGACAAATTCTGTCTTTATCCACTGCCTGGACAAAGGAGGGAAAGAGAAGAAGAAAAAACTGAGAAAGGAAGCTAATGGGCTAAGCGCTAAATATCAAAGACCCAATCACCTGGAAAACAGAGCATCTCGTGAAAAAGGATTAAAGCCAACATGGAAAAATGCAAAGCCAGTTTGGAAAATGGAAAAAGGAAAAGAAAATGGAAGGAAAGAGAAGAAGAAAAAACTGAGAAAGGAAGCTAATGGGCTAAGCGCTAATTAGCAAAGACCCAATCACCTGGAAAACAGAGCATCTCGTGAAAAAGGATTAAAGCCAACATGGAAAAATGCAAAGCCAGTTTGGAAAATGGAAAAAGGAAAAGAAAATGGAAGGAAAGAGAAGAAGAAAAAACTGAGAAAGAAAGCTAATGGGCTAAGCGCTAAATAGCAAAGACCCAATCACCTGGTGAACAGAACATCTCGTGAAAAAGGATTAAAGCCAACATGGAAAAATGTGCAGCCAGTTTGGAAAATGGAAAAAGGAAGAGAAAATGGTAAGTCTATGCCTGATGAAGGTTTATATTAACCGAAACGTTGCAACAGACTTACCGTTAAAAATGACGTCATGGGGATCTGTGAAAAGGCAAATGTCCTGCATTAATGAATGAAATCGAATGTCCTGCATTAATGAATGAAATCAGAAGTCACTGGCTAAAATGAAAAAAGGGGAAACACCCTCCATTTAAAAGGTCAAAAAGGGAAAGGGTTGCTAACAAGGGAAAGAGAGAGTGGGCAAATGTCCACTTCTCGCTAGCAAGAGAAAGAGAGAGTGGGCAAATGTCCAGTTCTCATCCGTAAAACAAAAAAAACACACGTTTAAGGGCAATTTTCCTGCCACTTGTCACCGGCGGCGGAGGAGATGTGAGTGCTTAGTGACTTGGAGTAGGCCAGTGCACAACGTGGGCTCCGGGCTTGTCTATATCTGAGTTTCCTTACCAATCCATAGCCCTAACCCTAACCCCAACCCCTCCCTAACCCTAACCCTAACCCCAACCCCTCCCTAACCCTAACCCCTCCCTAACCCTAACCCCAACCCCTCCCTAACCCTAACCCCAACCCCTCCCTAACCCTAACCCTAACCCCAACCCCTCCCTAACCCTAACCCCAACCCCTCCCTAACCCTAACCCCAACCCCACCCTAACCCTAACCCTAACCCCTAACCCTAACCCTAAACCCAACCCTAATCCCCACTCGGATTTTGACATGGTTCCTGGAGCTGCGTCTATTTCCCCTAACCTAACCCAGCCCGTGCCACCCCGAGTTGCTGCACTTGCATGGCCTTCTGCATATTTCCTGAACTGGCTAACTTACCTGATAAGAGAGTGCCAATAATTCTAATTTCATGACCTGAGTGGCCAATTTTGAAAAACACTTATAGAGAATGGAATGTTCGATGAGCACTGTGTTTTTTGGGGGTGCCAGTTAAACCAGTGCCATTTGGGGGTGCCAGCTTATATAAGAAATGTGTAAAACTGTGCAAGAAGGCCGGATGGCTAAGCACTAAATAGCATAATGTAAAACCATGCTAGAAGGCCGGATGGCTAAGCACTAAATAGCAGAAATACTTATAGACAATGGAATGTTCGATGAGCACTGTGTGTTTTTTTGGGGGTGCCAGTTAAACCAGTGCCATTTGGGGGTGCCAGTTTATAAAAAATTTGTAAAACTGTGCAGGAAGGCCGGATGGCTAAGCACTAAATAGCATAATGTAAAACTGTGCTAGAAGGCCGGATGGCTAAGCACTAAATAGCAGAAATACTTATAGACAATGGAATGTTCGATGAGCACTGTGTTTTTTGGGGGTGCCAGTTAAACCAGTGCCATTTGGGGGTGCCAGTTTATAAAAAATTTGTAAAACTGTGCAAGAAGGCCGGATGGCTAAGCACTAAATAGCAGAGTGTAAAACTGTGCAAGAAGGCCGGATGGCTAAGCACTAAATAGCAGAGGCCCAATTACTTGGCAAACAGAGTAGCTTGAAGGAAGATTTAAAGCCAGCTTTCGGGAAAGGTAAGGCCAGTTTGGGAAAAAGGAAAAGATATTGCCGCCTGAGAAGTGGGGGGAAAGAGAATAACGAAAGTACTTAGATGGGAAGCTGGTGGGCTAAGTGCTAAATAGCAGAGGCCCACTCACTTGGAAAACAGAGCAGCTGGGAGGATGTTTAAAGCCAGAATGGGGATAAGTAAAGCCAGCTTGGAAAAAGGAAAAGAAAATGGAAAAAGGAAAAGAAAATGGAGAGGCTAAGCCTGATTATGGACCAACAAAAACAAGATACAAACAAACAATGACGCATGAAACTGAATAACTTACCTGATGAGAGCGTTTGGAACAGCACTGAGTATGGGGGTGCCAATGTTTTCGAGCAGTGGGGGTGCCAATAGTCCAAATTTCAGGACATGAGTGGCCATTTTTTGAAAAATAATCTAAACAAAACTGAATGTTTAATTAACACTTTTTTTGGGGGGTGCAATTTTAACCAGTGCCATTTGGGGGTGCCATTTGACAAATTCTGTCTTTATCCACTGCCTGGACAAAGGAGGGAAAGAGAAGAAGAAAAAACTGAGAAAGGAAGCTAATGGGCTAAGCGCTAAATATCAAAGACCCAATCACCTGGAAAACAGAGCATCTCGTGAAAAAGGATTAAAGCCAACATGGAAAAATGCAAAGCCAGTTTGGAAAATGGAAAAAGGAAAAGAAAATGGAAGGAAAGAGAAGAAGAAAAAACTGAGAAAGGAAGCTAATGGGCTAAGCGCTAATTAGCAAAGACCCAATCACCTGGAAAACAGAGCATCTCGTGAAAAAGGATTAAAGCCAACATGGAAAAATGCAAAGCCAGTTTGGAAAATGGAAAAAGGAAAAGAAAATGGAAGGAAAGAGAAGAAGAAAAAACTGAGAAAGAAAGCTAATGGGCTAAGCGCTAAATAGCAAAGACCCAATCACCTGGTGAACAGAACATCTCGTGAAAAAGGATTAAAGCCAACATGGAAAAATGTGCAGCCAGTTTGGAAAATGGAAAAAGGAAGAGAAAATGGTAAGTCTATGCCTGATGAAGGTTTATATTAACCGAAACGTTGCAACAGACTTACCGTTAAAAATGACGTCATGGGGATCTGTGAAAAGGCAAATGTCCTGCATTAATGAATGAAATCGAATGTCCTGCATTAATGAATGAAATCAGAAGTCACTGGCTAAAATGAAAAAAGGGGAAACACCCTCCATTTAAAAGGTCAAAAAGGGAAAGGGTTGCTAACAAGGGAAAGAGAGAGTGGGCAAATGTCCACTTCTCGCTAGCAAGAGAAAGAGAGAGTGGGCAAATGTCCAGTTCTCATCCGTAAAACAAAAAAAACACACGTTTAAGGGCAATTTTCCTGCCACTTGTCACCGGCGGCGGAGGAGATGTGAGTGCTTAGTGACTTGGAGTAGGCCAGTGCACAACGTGGGCTCCGGGCTTGTCTATATCTGAGTTTCCTTACCAATCCATAGCCCTAACCCTAACCCCAACCCCTCCCTAACCCTAACCCTAACCCCAACCCCTCCCTAACCCTAACCCCTCCCTAACCCTAACCCCAACCCCTCCCTAACCCTAACCCCAACCCCTCCCTAACCCTAACCCTAACCCCAACCCCTCCCTAACCCTAACCCCAACCCCTCCCTAACCCTAACCCCAACCCCACCCTAACCCTAACCCTAACCCCTAACCCTAACCCTAAACCCAACCCTAATCCCCACTCGGATTTTGACATGGTTCCTGGAGCTGCGTCTATTTCCCCTAACCTAACCCAGCCCGTGCCACCCCGAGTTGCTGCACTTGCATGGCCTTCTGCATATTTCCTGAACTGGCTAACTTACCTGATAAGAGAGTGCCAATAATTCTAATTTCATGACCTGAGTGGCCAATTTTGAAAAACACTTATAGAGAATGGAATGTTCGATGAGCACTGTGTTTTTTGGGGGTGCCAGTTAAACCAGTGCCATTTGGGGGTGCCAGCTTATATAAGAAATGTGTAAAACTGTGCAAGAAGGCCGGATGGCTAAGCACTAAATAGCATAATGTAAAACCATGCTAGAAGGCCGGATGGCTAAGCACTAAATAGCAGAAATACTTATAGACAATGGAATGTTCGATGAGCACTGTGTGTTTTTTTGGGGGTGCCAGTTAAACCAGTGCCATTTGGGGGTGCCAGTTTATAAAAAATTTGTAAAACTGTGCAGGAAGGCCGGATGGCTAAGCACTAAATAGCATAATGTAAAACTGTGCTAGAAGGCCGGATGGCTAAGCACTAAATAGCAGAAATACTTATAGACAATGGAATGTTCGATGAGCACTGTGTTTTTTGGGGGTGCCAGTTAAACCAGTGCCATTTGGGGGTGCCAGTTTATAAAAAATTTGTAAAACTGTGCAAGAAGGCCGGATGGCTAAGCACTAAATAGCAGAGTGTAAAACTGTGCAAGAAGGCCGGATGGCTAAGCACTAAATAGCAGAGGCCCAATTACTTGGCAAACAGAGTAGCTTGAAGGAAGATTTAAAGCCAGCTTTCGGGAAAGGTAAGGCCAGTTTGGGAAAAAGGAAAAGATATTGCCGCCTGAGAAGTGGGGGGAAAGAGAATAACGAAAGTACTTAGATGGGAAGCTGGTGGGCTAAGTGCTAAATAGCAGAGGCCCACTCACTTGGAAAACAGAGCAGCTGGGAGGATGTTTAAAGCCAGAATGGGGATAAGTAAAGCCAGCTTGGAAAAAGGAAAAGAAAATGGAAAAAGGAAAAGAAAATGGAGAGGCTAAGCCTGATTATGGACCAACAAAAACAAGATACAAACAAACAATGACGCATGAAACTGAATAACTTACCTGATGAGAGCGTTTGGAACAGCACTGAGTATGGGGGTGCCAATGTTTTCGAGCAGTGGGGGTGCCAATAGTCCAAATTTCAGGACATGAGTGGCCATTTTTTGAAAAATAATCTAAACAAAACTGAATGTTTAATTAACACTTTTTTTGGGGGGTGCAATTTTAACCAGTGCCATTTGGGGGTGCCATTTGACAAATTCTGTCTTTATCCACTGCCTGGACAAAGGAGGGAAAGAGAAGAAGAAAAAACTGAGAAAGGAAGCTAATGGGCTAAGCGCTAAATATCAAAGACCCAATCACCTGGAAAACAGAGCATCTCGTGAAAAAGGATTAAAGCCAACATGGAAAAATGCAAAGCCAGTTTGGAAAATGGAAAAAGGAAAAGAAAATGGAAGGAAAGAGAAGAAGAAAAAACTGAGAAAGGAAGCTAATGGGCTAAGCGCTAATTAGCAAAGACCCAATCACCTGGAAAACAGAGCATCTCGTGAAAAAGGATTAAAGCCAACATGGAAAAATGCAAAGCCAGTTTGGAAAATGGAAAAAGGAAAAGAAAATGGAAGGAAAGAGAAGAAGAAAAAACTGAGAAAGAAAGCTAATGGGCTAAGCGCTAAATAGCAAAGACCCAATCACCTGGTGAACAGAACATCTCGTGAAAAAGGATTAAAGCCAACATGGAAAAATGTGCAGCCAGTTTGGAAAATGGAAAAAGGAAGAGAAAATGGTAAGTCTATGCCTGATGAAGGTTTATATTAACCGAAACGTTGCAACAGACTTACCGTTAAAAATGACGTCATGGGGATCTGTGAAAAGGCAAATGTCCTGCATTAATGAATGAAATCGAATGTCCTGCATTAATGAATGAAATCAGAAGTCACTGGCTAAAATGAAAAAAGGGGAAACACCCTCCATTTAAAAGGTCAAAAAGGGAAAGGGTTGCTAACAAGGGAAAGAGAGAGTGGGCAAATGTCCACTTCTCGCTAGCAAGAGAAAGAGAGAGTGGGCAAATGTCCAGTTCTCATCCGTAAAACAAAAAAAACACACGTTTAAGGGCAATTTTCCTGCCACTTGTCACCGGCGGCGGAGGAGATGTGAGTGCTTAGTGACTTGGAGTAGGCCAGTGCACAACGTGGGCTCCGGGCTTGTCTATATCTGAGTTTCCTTACCAATCCATAGCCCTAACCCTAACCCCAACCCCTCCCTAACCCTAACCCTAACCCCAACCCCTCCCTAACCCTAACCCCTCCCTAACCCTAACCCCAACCCCTCCCTAACCCTAACCCCAACCCCTCCCTAACCCTAACCCTAACCCCAACCCCTCCCTAACCCTAACCCCAACCCCTCCCTAACCCTAACCCCAACCCCACCCTAACCCTAACCCTAACCCCTAACCCTAACCCTAAACCCAACCCTAATCCCCACTCGGATTTTGACATGGTTCCTGGAGCTGCGTCTATTTCCCCTAACCTAACCCAGCCCGTGCCACCCCGAGTTGCTGCACTTGCATGGCCTTCTGCATATTTCCTGAACTGGCTAACTTACCTGATAAGAGAGTGCCAATAATTCTAATTTCATGACCTGAGTGGCCAATTTTGAAAAACACTTATAGAGAATGGAATGTTCGATGAGCACTGTGTTTTTTGGGGGTGCCAGTTAAACCAGTGCCATTTGGGGGTGCCAGCTTATATAAGAAATGTGTAAAACTGTGCAAGAAGGCCGGATGGCTAAGCACTAAATAGCATAATGTAAAACCATGCTAGAAGGCCGGATGGCTAAGCACTAAATAGCAGAAATACTTATAGACAATGGAATGTTCGATGAGCACTGTGTGTTTTTTTGGGGGTGCCAGTTAAACCAGTGCCATTTGGGGGTGCCAGTTTATAAAAAATTTGTAAAACTGTGCAGGAAGGCCGGATGGCTAAGCACTAAATAGCATAATGTAAAACTGTGCTAGAAGGCCGGATGGCTAAGCACTAAATAGCAGAAATACTTATAGACAATGGAATGTTCGATGAGCACTGTGTTTTTTGGGGGTGCCAGTTAAACCAGTGCCATTTGGGGGTGCCAGTTTATAAAAAATTTGTAAAACTGTGCAAGAAGGCCGGATGGCTAAGCACTAAATAGCAGAGTGTAAAACTGTGCAAGAAGGCCGGATGGCTAAGCACTAAATAGCAGAGGCCCAATTACTTGGCAAACAGAGTAGCTTGAAGGAAGATTTAAAGCCAGCTTTCGGGAAAGGTAAGGCCAGTTTGGGAAAAAGGAAAAGATATTGCCGCCTGAGAAGTGGGGGGAAAGAGAATAACGAAAGTACTTAGATGGGAAGCTGGTGGGCTAAGTGCTAAATAGCAGAGGCCCACTCACTTGGAAAACAGAGCAGCTGGGAGGATGTTTAAAGCCAGAATGGGGATAAGTAAAGCCAGCTTGGAAAAAGGAAAAGAAAATGGAAAAAGGAAAAGAAAATGGAGAGGCTAAGCCTGATTATGGACCAACAAAAACAAGATACAAACAAACAATGACGCATGAAACTGAATAACTTACCTGATGAGAGCGTTTGGAACAGCACTGAGTATGGGGGTGCCAATGTTTTCGAGCAGTGGGGGTGCCAATAGTCCAAATTTCAGGACATGAGTGGCCATTTTTTGAAAAATAATCTAAACAAAACTGAATGTTTAATTAACACTTTTTTTGGGGGGTGCAATTTTAACCAGTGCCATTTGGGGGTGCCATTTGACAAATTCTGTCTTTATCCACTGCCTGGACAAAGGAGGGAAAGAGAAGAAGAAAAAACTGAGAAAGGAAGCTAATGGGCTAAGCGCTAAATATCAAAGACCCAATCACCTGGAAAACAGAGCATCTCGTGAAAAAGGATTAAAGCCAACATGGAAAAATGCAAAGCCAGTTTGGAAAATGGAAAAAGGAAAAGAAAATGGAAGGAAAGAGAAGAAGAAAAAACTGAGAAAGGAAGCTAATGGGCTAAGCGCTAATTAGCAAAGACCCAATCACCTGGAAAACAGAGCATCTCGTGAAAAAAGGATTAAAGCCAACATGGAAAAATGCAAAGCCAGTTTGGAAAATGGAAAAAGGAAAAGAGAATGGAAGGAAAGAGAAGAAGAAAAAACTGAGAAAGGAAGCTAATGGGCTAAGCGCTAAATAGCAAAGACCCAATCACCTGGTGAACAGAACATCTCGTGAAAAAGGATTAAAGCCAACATGGAAAAATGTGCAGCCAGTTTGGAAAATGGAAAAAGGAAGAGAAAATGGTAAGTCTATGCCTGATGAAGGTTTATATTAACCGAAACGTTGCAACAGACTTACCGTTAAAAATGACGTCATGGGGATCTGTGAAAAGGCAAATGTCCTGCATTAATGAATGAAATCGAATGTCCTGCATTAATGAATGAAATCAGAAGTCACTGGCTAAAATGAAAAAAGGGGAAACACCCTCCATTTAAAAGGTCAAAAAGGGAAAGGGTTGCTAACAAGGGAAAGAGAGAGTGGGCAAATGTCCACTTCTCGCTAGCAAGAGAAAGAGAGAGTGGGCAAATGTCCAGTTCTCATCCGTAAAACAAAAAAACACACGTTTAAGGGCAATTTTCCTGCCACTTGTCACCGGCGGCGGAGGAGATGTGAGTGCTTAGTGACTTGGAGTAGGCCAGTGCACAACGTGGGCTCCGGGCTTGTCTATATCTGAGTTTCCTTACCAATCCATAGCCCTAACCCTAACCCCAACCCCTCCCTAACCCTAACCCTAACCCTAACCCCAACCCCTCCCTAACCCTAACCCTAACCCCTCCCTGACCCTAACCCCAACCCCTCCCCAACCCTAACCCCTAACCCTAACCCCAACCCCTCCCTAACCCTAACCCTAACCCCAACCCCTCCCTAACCCTAACCCCAACCCCACCCTAACCCTAACCCCAACCCCACCCTAACCCCAACCCCTCCCTAACCCTAACCCTAACCCCTAACCCTAAACCCAACCCTAATCCCCACTCGGATTTTGACATGGTTCCTGGAGCTGCGTCTATTTCCCCTAACCTAACCCAGCCCGTGCCACCCCGAGTTGCTGCACTTGCATGGCCTTCTGCATATTTCCTGAACTGGCTAACTTACCTGATAAGAGAGTGCCAATAATTCTAATTTCATGACCTGAGTGGCCAATTTTGAAAAACACTTATAGAGAATGGAATGTTCGATGAGCACTGTGTTTTTTGGGGGTGCCAGTTAAACCAGTGCCATTTGGGGGTGCCAGCTTATATAAGAAATGTGTAAAACTGTGCAAGAAGGCCGGATGGCTAAGCACTAAATAGCATAATGTAAAACCGTGCTAGAAGGCCGGATGGCTAAGCACTAAATAGCAGAAATACTTATAGACAATGGAATGTTCGATGAGCACTGTGTTTTTTGGGGGTGCCAGTTAAACCAGTGCCATTTGGGGGTGCCAGTTTATAAAAAATTTGTAAAACTGTGCAGGAAGGCCGGATGGCTAAGCACTAAATAGCATAATGTAAAACCGTGCTAGAAGGCCGGATGGCTAAGCACTAAATAGCAGAAATACTTATAGACAATGGAATGTTCGATGAGCACTGTGTTTTTTTGGGGGTGCCAGTTAAACCAGTGCCATTTGGGGGTGCCAGTTTATAAAAAATTTGTAAAACTGTGCAAGAAGGCCGGATGGCTAAGCACTAAATAGCAGAGTGTAAAACTGTGCAAGAAGGCCGGATGGCTAAGCACTAAATAGCAGAGGCCCAATTACTTGGCAAACAGAGTAGCTTGAAGGAAGATTTAAAGCCAGCTTTCGGGAAAGGTAAGGCCAGTTTGGGAAAAAGGAAAAGATATTGCCGCCTGAGAAGTGGGGGGAAAGAGAATAACGAAAGTACTTAGATGGGAAGCTGGTGGGCTAAGTGCTAAATAGCAGAGGCCCACTCACTTGGAAAACAGAGCAGCTGGGAGGATGTTTAAAGCCAGAATGGGGATAAGTAAAGCCAGCTTGGAAAAAGGAAAAGAAAATGGAAAAAGGAAAAGAAAATGGAGAGGCTAAGCCTGATTATGGACCAACAAAAACAAGATACAAACAAACAATGACGCATGAAACTGAATAACTTACCTGATGAGAGCGTTTGGAACAGCACTGAGTATGGGGGTGCCAATGTTTTCGAGCAGTGGGGGTGCCAATAGTCCAAATTTCAGGACATGAGTGGCCATTTTTTGAAAAATAATCTAAACAAAACTGAATGTTTAATTAACACTTTTTTTGGGGGGTGCAATTTTAACCAGTGCCATTTGGGGGTGCCATTTGACAAATTCTGTCTTTATCCACTGCCTGGACAAAGGAGGGAAAGAGAAGAAGAAAAAACTGAGAAAGGAAGCTAATGGGCTAAGCGCTAAATATCAAAGACCCAATCACCTGGAAAACAGAGCATCTCGTGAAAAAGGATTAAAGCCAACATGGAAAAATGCAAAGCCAGTTTGGAAAATGGAAAAAGGAAAAGAAAATGGAAGGAAAGAGAAGAAGAAAAAACTGAGAAAGGAAGCTAATGGGCTAAGCGCTAATTAGCAAAGACCCAATCACCTGGAAAACAGAGCATCTCGTGAAAAAAGGATTAAAGCCAACATGGAAAAATGCAAAGCCAGTTTGGAAAATGGAAAAAGGAAAAGAGAATGGAAGGAAAGAGAAGAAGAAAAAACTGAGAAAGGAAGCTAATGGGCTAAGCGCTAAATAGCAAAGACCCAATCACCTGGTGAACAGAACATCTCGTGAAAAAGGATTAAAGCCAACATGGAAAAATGTGCAGCCAGTTTGGAAAATGGAAAAAGGAAGAGAAAATGGTAAGTCTATGCCTGATGAAGGTTTATATTAACCGAAACGTTGCAACAGACTTACCGTTAAAAATGACGTCATGGGGATCTGTGAAAAGGCAAATGTCCTGCATTAATGAATGAAATCGAATGTCCTGCATTAATGAATGAAATCAGAAGTCACTGGCTAAAATGAAAAAAGGGGAAACACCCTCCATTTAAAAGGTCAAAAAGGGAAAGGGTTGCTAACAAGGGAAAGAGAGAGTGGGCAAATGTCCACTTCTCGCTAGCAAGAGAAAGAGAGAGTGGGCAAATGTCCAGTTCTCATCCGTAAAACAAAAAAACACACGTTTAAGGGCAATTTTCCTGCCACTTGTCACCGGCGGCGGAGGAGATGTGAGTGCTTAGTGACTTGGAGTAGGCCAGTGCACAACGTGGGCTCCGGGCTTGTCTATATCTGAGTTTCCTTACCAATCCATAGCCCTAACCCTAACCCCAACCCCTCCCTAACCCTAACCCTAACCCTAACCCCAACCCCTCCCTAACCCTAACCCTAACCCCTCCCTGACCCTAACCCCAACCCCTCCCCAACCCTAACCCCTAACCCTAACCCCAACCCCTCCCTAACCCTAACCCTAACCCCAACCCCTCCCTAACCCTAACCCCAACCCCACCCTAACCCTAACCCCAACCCCACCCTAACCCCAACCCCTCCCTAACCCTAACCCTAACCCCTAACCCTAAACCCAACCCTAATCCCCACTCGGATTTTGACATGGTTCCTGGAGCTGCGTCTATTTCCCCTAACCTAACCCAGCCCGTGCCACCCCGAGTTGCTGCACTTGCATGGCCTTCTGCATATTTCCTGAACTGGCTAACTTACCTGATAAGAGAGTGCCAATAATTCTAATTTCATGACCTGAGTGGCCAATTTTGAAAAACACTTATAGAGAATGGAATGTTCGATGAGCACTGTGTTTTTTGGGGGTGCCAGTTAAACCAGTGCCATTTGGGGGTGCCAGCTTATATAAGAAATGTGTAAAACTGTGCAAGAAGGCCGGATGGCTAAGCACTAAATAGCATAATGTAAAACCGTGCTAGAAGGCCGGATGGCTAAGCACTAAATAGCAGAAATACTTATAGACAATGGAATGTTCGATGAGCACTGTGTTTTTTGGGGGTGCCAGTTAAACCAGTGCCATTTGGGGGTGCCAGTTTATAAAAAATTTGTAAAACTGTGCAGGAAGGCCGGATGGCTAAGCACTAAATAGCATAATGTAAAACCGTGCTAGAAGGCCGGATGGCTAAGCACTAAATAGCAGAAATACTTATAGACAATGGAATGTTCGATGAGCACTGTGTTTTTTTGGGGGTGCCAGTTAAACCAGTGCCATTTGGGGGTGCCAGTTTATAAAAAATTTGTAAAACTGTGCAAGAAGGCCGGATGGCTAAGCACTAAATAGCAGAGTGTAAAACTGTGCAAGAAGGCCGGATGGCTAAGCACTAAATAGCAGAGGCCCAATTACTTGGCAAACAGAGTAGCTTGAAGGAAGATTTAAAGCCAGCTTTCGGGAAAGGTAAGGCCAGTTTGGGAAAAAGGAAAAGATATTGCCGCCTGAGAAGTGGGGGGAAAGAGAATAACGAAAGTACTTAGATGGGAAGCTGGTGGGCTAAGTGCTAAATAGCAGAGGCCCACTCACTTGGAAAACAGAGCAGCTGGGAGGATGTTTAAAGCCAGAATGGGGATAAGTAAAGCCAGCTTGGAAAAAGGAAAAGAAAATGGAAAAAGGAAAAGAAAATGGAGAGGCTAAGCCTGATTATGGACCAACAAAAACAAGATACAAACAAACAATGACGCATGAAACTGAATAACTTACCTGATGAGAGCGTTTGGAACAGCACTGAGTATGGGGGTGCCAATGTTTTCGAGCAGTGGGGGTGCCAATAGTCCAAATTTCAGGACATGAGTGGCCATTTTTTGAAAAATAATCTAAACAAAACTGAATGTTTAATTAACACTTTTTTTGGGGGGTGCAATTTTAACCAGTGCCATTTGGGGGTGCCATTTGACAAATTCTGTCTTTATCCACTGCCTGGACAAAGGAGGGAAAGAGAAGAAGAAAAAACTGAGAAAGGAAGCTAATGGGCTAAGCGCTAAATATCAAAGACCCAATCACCTGGAAAACAGAGCATCTCGTGAAAAAGGATTAAAGCCAACATGGAAAAATGCAAAGCCAGTTTGGAAAATGGAAAAAGGAAAAGAAAATGGAAGGAAAGAGAAGAAGAAAAAACTGAGAAAGGAAGCTAATGGGCTAAGCGCTAATTAGCAAAGACCCAATCACCTGGAAAACAGAGCATCTCGTGAAAAAAGGATTAAAGCCAACATGGAAAAATGCAAAGCCAGTTTGGAAAATGGAAAAAGGAAAAGAGAATGGAAGGAAAGAGAAGAAGAAAAAACTGAGAAAGGAAGCTAATGGGCTAAGCGCTAAATAGCAAAGACCCAATCACCTGGTGAACAGAACATCTCGTGAAAAAGGATTAAAGCCAACATGGAAAAATGTGCAGCCAGTTTGGAAAATGGAAAAAGGAAGAGAAAATGGTAAGTCTATGCCTGATGAAGGTTTATATTAACCGAAACGTTGCAACAGACTTACCGTTAAAAATGACGTCATGGGGATCTGTGAAAAGGCAAATGTCCTGCATTAATGAATGAAATCGAATGTCCTGCATTAATGAATGAAATCAGAAGTCACTGGCTAAAATGAAAAAAGGGGAAACACCCTCCATTTAAAAGGTCAAAAAGGGAAAGGGTTGCTAACAAGGGAAAGAGAGAGTGGGCAAATGTCCACTTCTCGCTAGCAAGAGAAAGAGAGAGTGGGCAAATGTCCAGTTCTCATCCGTAAAACAAAAAAACACACGTTTAAGGGCAATTTTCCTGCCACTTGTCACCGGCGGCGGAGGAGATGTGAGTGCTTAGTGACTTGGAGTAGGCCAGTGCACAACGTGGGCTCCGGGCTTGTCTATATCTGAGTTTCCTTACCAATCCATAGCCCTAACCCTAACCCCAACCCCTCCCTAACCCTAACCCTAACCCTAACCCCAACCCCTCCCTAACCCTAACCCTAACCCCTCCCTGACCCTAACCCCAACCCCTCCCCAACCCTAACCCCTAACCCTAACCCCAACCCCTCCCTAACCCTAACCCTAACCCCAACCCCTCCCTAACCCTAACCCCAACCCCACCCTAACCCTAACCCCAACCCCACCCTAACCCCAACCCCTCCCTAACCCTAACCCTAACCCCTAACCCTAAACCCAACCCTAATCCCCACTCGGATTTTGACATGGTTCCTGGAGCTGCGTCTATTTCCCCTAACCTAACCCAGCCCGTGCCACCCCGAGTTGCTGCACTTGCATGGCCTTCTGCATATTTCCTGAACTGGCTAACTTACCTGATAAGAGAGTGCCAATAATTCTAATTTCATGACCTGAGTGGCCAATTTTGAAAAACACTTATAGAGAATGGAATGTTCGATGAGCACTGTGTTTTTTGGGGGTGCCAGTTAAACCAGTGCCATTTGGGGGTGCCAGCTTATATAAGAAATGTGTAAAACTGTGCAAGAAGGCCGGATGGCTAAGCACTAAATAGCATAATGTAAAACCGTGCTAGAAGGCCGGATGGCTAAGCACTAAATAGCAGAAATACTTATAGACAATGGAATGTTCGATGAGCACTGTGTTTTTTGGGGGTGCCAGTTAAACCAGTGCCATTTGGGGGTGCCAGTTTATAAAAAATTTGTAAAACTGTGCAGGAAGGCCGGATGGCTAAGCACTAAATAGCATAATGTAAAACCGTGCTAGAAGGCCGGATGGCTAAGCACTAAATAGCAGAAATACTTATAGACAATGGAATGTTCGATGAGCACTGTGTTTTTTTGGGGGTGCCAGTTAAACCAGTGCCATTTGGGGGTGCCAGTTTATAAAAAATTTGTAAAACTGTGCAAGAAGGCCGGATGGCTAAGCACTAAATAGCAGAGTGTAAAACTGTGCAAGAAGGCCGGATGGCTAAGCACTAAATAGCAGAGGCCCAATTACTTGGCAAACAGAGTAGCTTGAAGGAAGATTTAAAGCCAGCTTTCGGGAAAGGTAAGGCCAGTTTGGGAAAAAGGAAAAGATATTGCCGCCTGAGAAGTGGGGGGAAAGAGAATAACGAAAGTACTTAGATGGGAAGCTGGTGGGCTAAGTGCTAAATAGCAGAGGCCCACTCACTTGGAAAACAGAGCAGCTGGGAGGATGTTTAAAGCCAGAATGGGGATAAGTAAAGCCAGCTTGGAAAAAGGAAAAGAAAATGGAAAAAGGAAAAGAAAATGGAGAGGCTAAGCCTGATTATGGACCAACAAAAACAAGATACAAACAAACAATGACGCATGAAACTGAATAACTTACCTGATGAGAGCGTTTGGAACAGCACTGAGTATGGGGGTGCCAATGTTTTCGAGCAGTGGGGGTGCCAATAGTCCAAATTTCAGGACATGAGTGGCCATTTTTTGAAAAATAATCTAAACAAAACTGAATGTTTAATTAACACTTTTTTTGGGGGGTGCAATTTTAACCAGTGCCATTTGGGGGTGCCATTTGACAAATTCTGTCTTTATCCACTGCCTGGACAAAGGAGGGAAAGAGAAGAAGAAAAAACTGAGAAAGGAAGCTAATGGGCTAAGCGCTAAATATCAAAGACCCAATCACCTGGAAAACAGAGCATCTCGTGAAAAAGGATTAAAGCCAACATGGAAAAATGCAAAGCCAGTTTGGAAAATGGAAAAAGGAAAAGAAAATGGAAGGAAAGAGAAGAAGAAAAAACTGAGAAAGGAAGCTAATGGGCTAAGCGCTAATTAGCAAAGACCCAATCACCTGGAAAACAGAGCATCTCGTGAAAAAAGGATTAAAGCCAACATGGAAAAATGCAAAGCCAGTTTGGAAAATGGAAAAAGGAAAAGAGAATGGAAGGAAAGAGAAGAAGAAAAAACTGAGAAAGGAAGCTAATGGGCTAAGCGCTAAATAGCAAAGACCCAATCACCTGGTGAACAGAACATCTCGTGAAAAAGGATTAAAGCCAACATGGAAAAATGTGCAGCCAGTTTGGAAAATGGAAAAAGGAAGAGAAAATGGTAAGTCTATGCCTGATGAAGGTTTATATTAACCGAAACGTTGCAACAGACTTACCGTTAAAAATGACGTCATGGGGATCTGTGAAAAGGCAAATGTCCTGCATTAATGAATGAAATCGAATGTCCTGCATTAATGAATGAAATCAGAAGTCACTGGCTAAAATGAAAAAAGGGGAAACACCCTCCATTTAAAAGGTCAAAAAGGGAAAGGGTTGCTAACAAGGGAAAGAGAGAGTGGGCAAATGTCCACTTCTCGCTAGCAAGAGAAAGAGAGAGTGGGCAAATGTCCAGTTCTCATCCGTAAAACAAAAAAACACACGTTTAAGGGCAATTTTCCTGCCACTTGTCACCGGCGGCGGAGGAGATGTGAGTGCTTAGTGACTTGGAGTAGGCCAGTGCACAACGTGGGCTCCGGGCTTGTCTATATCTGAGTTTCCTTACCAATCCATAGCCCTAACCCTAACCCCAACCCCTCCCTAACCCTAACCCTAACCCTAACCCCAACCCCTCCCTAACCCTAACCCTAACCCCTCCCTGACCCTAACCCCAACCCCTCCCCAACCCTAACCCCTAACCCTAACCCCAACCCCTCCCTAACCCTAACCCTAACCCCAACCCCTCCCTAACCCTAACCCCAACCCCACCCTAACCCTAACCCCAACCCCACCCTAACCCCAACCCCTCCCTAACCCTAACCCTAACCCCTAACCCTAAACCCAACCCTAATCCCCACTCGGATTTTGACATGGTTCCTGGAGCTGCGTCTATTTCCCCTAACCTAACCCAGCCCGTGCCACCCCGAGTTGCTGCACTTGCATGGCCTTCTGCATATTTCCTGAACTGGCTAACTTACCTGATAAGAGAGTGCCAATAATTCTAATTTCATGACCTGAGTGGCCAATTTTGAAAAACACTTATAGAGAATGGAATGTTCGATGAGCACTGTGTTTTTTGGGGGTGCCAGTTAAACCAGTGCCATTTGGGGGTGCCAGCTTATATAAGAAATGTGTAAAACTGTGCAAGAAGGCCGGATGGCTAAGCACTAAATAGCATAATGTAAAACCGTGCTAGAAGGCCGGATGGCTAAGCACTAAATAGCAGAAATACTTATAGACAATGGAATGTTCGATGAGCACTGTGTTTTTTGGGGGTGCCAGTTAAACCAGTGCCATTTGGGGGTGCCAGTTTATAAAAAATTTGTAAAACTGTGCAGGAAGGCCGGATGGCTAAGCACTAAATAGCATAATGTAAAACCGTGCTAGAAGGCCGGATGGCTAAGCACTAAATAGCAGAAATACTTATAGACAATGGAATGTTCGATGAGCACTGTGTTTTTTTGGGGGTGCCAGTTAAACCAGTGCCATTTGGGGGTGCCAGTTTATAAAAAATTTGTAAAACTGTGCAAGAAGGCCGGATGGCTAAGCACTAAATAGCAGAGTGTAAAACTGTGCAAGAAGGCCGGATGGCTAAGCACTAAATAGCAGAGGCCCAATTACTTGGCAAACAGAGTAGCTTGAAGGAAGATTTAAAGCCAGCTTTCGGGAAAGGTAAGGCCAGTTTGGGAAAAAGGAAAAGATATTGCCGCCTGAGAAGTGGGGGGAAAGAGAATAACGAAAGTACTTAGATGGGAAGCTGGTGGGCTAAGTGCTAAATAGCAGAGGCCCACTCACTTGGAAAACAGAGCAGCTGGGAGGATGTTTAAAGCCAGAATGGGGATAAGTAAAGCCAGCTTGGAAAAAGGAAAAGAAAATGGAAAAAGGAAAAGAAAATGGAGAGGCTAAGCCTGATTATGGACCAACAAAAACAAGATACAAACAAACAATGACGCATGAAACTGAATAACTTACCTGATGAGAGCGTTTGGAACAGCACTGAGTATGGGGGTGCCAATGTTTTCGAGCAGTGGGGGTGCCAATAGTCCAAATTTCAGGACATGAGTGGCCATTTTTTGAAAAATAATCTAAACAAAACTGAATGTTTAATTAACACTTTTTTTGGGGGGTGCAATTTTAACCAGTGCCATTTGGGGGTGCCATTTGACAAATTCTGTCTTTATCCACTGCCTGGACAAAGGAGGGAAAGAGAAGAAGAAAAAACTGAGAAAGGAAGCTAATGGGCTAAGCGCTAAATATCAAAGACCCAATCACCTGGAAAACAGAGCATCTCGTGAAAAAGGATTAAAGCCAACATGGAAAAATGCAAAGCCAGTTTGGAAAATGGAAAAAGGAAAAGAAAATGGAAGGAAAGAGAAGAAGAAAAAACTGAGAAAGGAAGCTAATGGGCTAAGCGCTAATTAGCAAAGACCCAATCACCTGGAAAACAGAGCATCTCGTGAAAAAAGGATTAAAGCCAACATGGAAAAATGCAAAGCCAGTTTGGAAAATGGAAAAAGGAAAAGAGAATGGAAGGAAAGAGAAGAAGAAAAAACTGAGAAAGGAAGCTAATGGGCTAAGCGCTAAATAGCAAAGACCCAATCACCTGGTGAACAGAACATCTCGTGAAAAAGGATTAAAGCCAACATGGAAAAATGTGCAGCCAGTTTGGAAAATGGAAAAAGGAAGAGAAAATGGTAAGTCTATGCCTGATGAAGGTTTATATTAACCGAAACGTTGCAACAGACTTACCGTTAAAAATGACGTCATGGGGATCTGTGAAAAGGCAAATGTCCTGCATTAATGAATGAAATCGAATGTCCTGCATTAATGAATGAAATCAGAAGTCACTGGCTAAAATGAAAAAAGGGGAAACACCCTCCATTTAAAAGGTCAAAAAGGGAAAGGGTTGCTAACAAGGGAAAGAGAGAGTGGGCAAATGTCCACTTCTCGCTAGCAAGAGAAAGAGAGAGTGGGCAAATGTCCAGTTCTCATCCGTAAAACAAAAAAACACACGTTTAAGGGCAATTTTCCTGCCACTTGTCACCGGCGGCGGAGGAGATGTGAGTGCTTAGTGACTTGGAGTAGGCCAGTGCACAACGTGGGCTCCGGGCTTGTCTATATCTGAGTTTCCTTACCAATCCATAGCCCTAACCCTAACCCCAACCCCTCCCTAACCCTAACCCTAACCCTAACCCCAACCCCTCCCTAACCCTAACCCTAACCCCTCCCTGACCCTAACCCCAACCCCTCCCCAACCCTAACCCCTAACCCTAACCCCAACCCCTCCCTAACCCTAACCCTAACCCCAACCCCTCCCTAACCCTAACCCCAACCCCACCCTAACCCTAACCCCAACCCCACCCTAACCCCAACCCCTCCCTAACCCTAACCCTAACCCCTAACCCTAAACCCAACCCTAATCCCCACTCGGATTTTGACATGGTTCCTGGAGCTGCGTCTATTTCCCCTAACCTAACCCTAACCCTAACCCTAAACCCTAAACCCTAACCCTAACCCTAACCCTAACCCTAACCCCAACCCCACCCTAACCCTAACCCCAACCCCACCCTAACCCCAACCCCTCCCTAACCCTAACCCTAACCCCTAACCCTAACCCTAAACCCAACCCTAATCCCCACTCGGATTTTGACATGGTTCCTGGAGCTGCGTCTATTTCCCCTAACCTAACCCAGCCCGTGCCACCCCGAGTTGCTGCACTTGCATGGCCTTCTGCATATTTCCTGAACTGGCTAACTTACCTGATAAGAGAGTGCCAATAATTCTAATTTCATGACCTGAGTGGCCAATTTTGAAAAACACTTATAGAGAATGGAATGTTCGATGAGCACTGTGTTTTTTGGGGGTGCCAGTTAAACCAGTGCCATTTGGGGGTGCCAGCTTATATAAGAAATGTGTAAAACTGTGCAAGAAGGCCGGATGGCTAAGCACTAAATAGCATAATGTAAAACCGTGCTAGAAGGCCGGATGGCTAAGCACTAAATAGCAGAAATACTTATAGACAATGGAATGTTCGATGAGCACTGTGTTTTTTGGGGGTGCCAGTTAAACCAGTGCCATTTGGGGGTGCCAGTTTATAAAAAATTTGTAAAACTGTGCAGGAAGGCCGGATGGCTAAGCACTAAATAGCATAATGTAAAACCGTGCTAGAAGGCCGGATGGCTAAGCACTAAATAGCAGAAATACTTATAGACAATGGAATGTTCGATGAGCACTGTGTTTTTTGGGGGTGCCAGTTAAACCAGTGCCATTTGGGGGTGCCAGTTTATAAAAAATTTGTAAAACTGTGCAAGAAGGCCGGATGGCTAAGCACTAAATAGCAGAGTGTAAAACTGTGCAAGAAGGCCGGATGGCTAAGCACTAAATAGCAGAGGCCCAATTACTTGGCAAACAGAGTAGCTTGAAGGAAGATTTAAAGCCAGCTTTCGGGAAAGGTAAGGCCAGTTTGGGAAAAAGGAAAAGATATTGCCGCCTGAGAAGTGGGGGGAAAGAGAATAACGAAAGTACTTAGATGGGAAGCTGGTGGGCTAAGTGCTAAATAGCAGAGGCCCACTCACTTGGAAAACAGAGCAGCTGGGAGGATGTTTAAAGCCAGAATGGGGATAAGTAAAGCCAGCTTGGAAAAAGGAAAAGAAAATGGAAAAAGGAAAAGAAAATGGAGAGGCTAAGCCTGATTATGGACCAACAAAAACAAGATACAAACAAACAATGACGCATGAAACTGAATAACTTACCTGATGAGAGCGTTTGGAACAGCACTGAGTATGGGGGTGCCAATGTTTTCGAGCAGTGGGGGTGCCAATAGTCCAAATTTCAGGACATGAGTGGCCATTTTTTGAAAAATAATCTAAACAAAACTGAATGTTTAATTAACACTTTTTTTGGGGGGTGCAATTTTAACCAGTGCCATTTGGGGGTGCCATTTGACAAATTCTGTCTTTATCCACTGCCTGGACAAAGGAGGGAAAGAGAAGAAGAAAAAACTGAGAAAGGAAGCTAATGGGCTAAGCGCTAAATATCAAAGACCCAATCACCTGGAAAACAGAGCATCTCGTGAAAAAGGATTAAAGCCAACATGGAAAAATGCAAAGCCAGTTTGGAAAATGGAAAAAGGAAAAGAAAATGGAAGGAAAGAGAAGAAGAAAAAACTGAGAAAGGAAGCTAATGGGCTAAGCGCTAATTAGCAAAGACCCAATCACCTGGAAAACAGAGCATCTCGTGAAAAAAGGATTAAAGCCAACATGGAAAAATGCAAAGCCAGTTTGGAAAATGGAAAAAGGAAAAGAGAATGGAAGGAAAGAGAAGAAGAAAAAACTGAGAAAGGAAGCTAATGGGCTAAGCGCTAAATAGCAAAGACCCAATCACCTGGTGAACAGAACATCTCGTGAAAAAGGATTAAAGCCAACATGGAAAAATGTGCAGCCAGTTTGGAAAATGGAAAAAGGAAGAGAAAATGGTAAGTCTATGCCTGATGAAGGTTTATATTAACCGAAACGTTGCAACAGACTTACCGTTAAAAATGACGTCATGGGGATCTGTGAAAAGGCAAATGTCCTGCATTAATGAATGAAATCGAATGTCCTGCATTAATGAATGAAATCAGAAGTCACTGGCTAAAATGAAAAAAAAGGGGAAACACCCTCCATTTAAAAGGTCAAAAAGGGAAAGGGTTGCTAACAAGGGAAAGAGAGAGTGGGCAAATGTCCACTTCTCGCTAGCAAGAGAAAGAGAGAGTGGGCAAATGTCCAGTTCTCATCCGTAAAACAAAAAAACACACGTTTAAGGGCAATTTTCCTGCCACTTGTCACCGGCGGCGGAGGAGATGTGAGTGCTTAGTGACTTGGAGTAGGCCAGTGCACAACGTGGGCTCCGGGCTTGTCTATATCTGAGTTTCCTTACCAATCCATAGCCCTAACCCTAACCCCAACCCCTCCCTAACCCTAACCCTAACCCTAACCCCTCCCTGACCCTAACCCCAACCCCTCCCCAACCCTAACCCCTAACCCTAACCCCAACCCCTCCCTAACCCTAACCCTAACCCCAACCCCTCCCTAACCCTAACCCCAACCCCACCCTAACCCTAACCCCAACCCCACCCTAACCCCAACCCCTCCCTAACCCTAACCCTAACCCCTAACCCTAACCCTAAACCCAACCCTAATCCCCACTCGGATTTTGACATGGTTCCTGGAGCTGCGTCTATTTCCCCTAACCTAACCCAGCCCGTGCCACCCCGAGTTGCTGCACTTGCATGGCCTTCTGCATATTTCCTGAACTGGCTAACTTACCTGATAAGAGAGTGCCAATAATTCTAATTTCATGACCTGAGTGGCCAATTTTGAAAAACACTTATAGAGAATGGAATGTTCGATGAGCACTGTGTTTTTTGGGGGTGCCAGTTAAACCAGTGCCATTTGGGGGTGCCAGCTTATATAAGAAATGTGTAAAACTGTGCAAGAAGGCCGGATGGCTAAGCACTAAATAGCATAATGTAAAACCGTGCTAGAAGGCCGGATGGCTAAGCACTAAATAGCAGAAATACTTATAGACAATGGAATGTTCGATGAGCACTGTGTTTTTTGGGGGTGCCAGTTAAACCAGTGCCATTTGGGGGTGCCAGTTTATAAAAAATTTGTAAAACTGTGCAGGAAGGCCGGATGGCTAAGCACTAAATAGCATAATGTAAAACCGTGCTAGAAGGCCGGATGGCTAAGCACTAAATAGCAGAAATACTTATAGACAATGGAATGTTCGATGAGCACTGTGTTTTTTGGGGGTGCCAGTTAAACCAGTGCCATTTGGGGGTGCCAGTTTATAAAAAATTTGTAAAACTGTGCAAGAAGGCCGGATGGCTAAGCACTAAATAGCAGAGTGTAAAACTGTGCAAGAAGGCCGGATGGCTAAGCACTAAATAGCAGAGGCCCAATTACTTGGCAAACAGAGTAGCTTGAAGGAAGATTTAAAGCCAGCTTTCGGGAAAGGTAAGGCCAGTTTGGGAAAAAGGAAAAGATATTGCCGCCTGAGAAGTGGGGGGAAAGAGAATAACGAAAGTACTTAGATGGGAAGCTGGTGGGCTAAGTGCTAAATAGTAGAGGCCCACTCACTTGGAAAACAGAGCAGCTGGGAGGATGTTTAAAGCCAGAATGGGGATAAGTAAAGCCAGCTTGGAAAAAGGAAAAGAAAATGGAAAAAGGAAAAGAAAATGGAGAGGCTAAGCCTGATTATGGACCAACAAAAACAAGATACAAACAAACAATGACGCATGAAACTGAATAACTTACCTGATGAGAGCGTTTGGAACAGCACTGAGTATGGGGGTGCCAATGTTTTCGAGCAGTGGGGGTGCCAATAGTCCAAATTTCAGGACATGAGTGGCCATTTTTTGAAAAATAATCTAAACAAAACTGAATGTTTAATTAACACTTTTTTTGGGGGGTGCAATTTTAACCAGTGCCATTTGGGGGTGCCATTTGACAAATTCTGTCTTTATCCACTGCCTGGACAAAGGAGGGAAAGAGAAGAAGAAAAAACTGAGAAAGGAAGCTAATGGGCTAAGCGCTAAATATCAAAGACCCAATCACCTGGAAAACAGAGCATCTCGTGAAAAAGGATTAAAGCCAACATGGAAAAATGCAAAGCCAGTTTGGAAAATGGAAAAAGGAAAAGAAAATGGAAGGAAAGAGAAGAAGAAAAAACTGAGAAAGGAAGCTAATGGGCTAAGCGCTAATTAGCAAAGACCCAATCACCTGGAAAACAGAGCATCTCGTGAAAAAAGGATTAAAGCCAACATGGAAAAATGCAAAGCCAGTTTGGAAAATGGAAAAAGGAAAAGAGAATGGAAGGAAAGAGAAGAAGAAAAAACTGAGAAAGGAAGCTAATGGGCTAAGCGCTAAATAGCAAAGACCCAATCACCTGGTGAACAGAACATCTCGTGAAAAAGGATTAAAGCCAACATGGAAAAATGTGCAGCCAGTTTGGAAAATGGAAAAAGGAAGAGAAAATGGTAAGTCTATGCCTGATGAAGGTTTATATTAACCGAAACGTTGCAACAGACTTACCGTTAAAAATGACGTCATGGGGATCTGTGAAAAGGCAAATGTCCTGCATTAATGAATGAAATCGAATGTCCTGCATTAATGAATGAAATCAGAAGTCACTGGCTAAAATGAAAAAAAAGGGGAAACACCCTCCATTTAAAAGGTCAAAAAGGGAAAGGGTTGCTAACAAGGGAAAGAGAGAGTGGGCAAATGTCCACTTCTCGCTAGCAAGAGAAAGAGAGAGTGGGCAAATGTCCAGTTCTCATCCGTAAAACAAAAAAACACACGTTTAAGGGCAATTTTCCTGCCACTTGTCACCGGCGGCGGAGGAGATGTGAGTGCTTAGTGACTTGGAGTAGGCCAGTGCACAACGTGGGCTCCGGGCTTGTCTATATCTGAGTTTCCTTACCAATCCATAGCCCTAACCCTAACCCCAACCCCTCCCTAACCCTAACCCTAACCCTAACCCCTCCCTGACCCTAACCCCAACCCCTCCCC
This sequence comes from Silurus aristotelis, assembly GCF_946808225.1. Taxonomy (NCBI): domain Eukaryota; kingdom Metazoa; phylum Chordata; class Actinopteri; order Siluriformes; family Siluridae; genus Silurus; species Silurus aristotelis. Next base: position 87,088 of record NW_028149066.1, read on the forward strand.
AACCCTAACCCCTAACCCTAACCCCAACCCCTCCCTAACCCTAACCCTAACCCCAACCCCTCCCTAACCCTAACCCCAACCCCACCCTAACCCTAACCCCAACCCCACCCTAACCCCAACCCCTCCCTAACCCTAACCCTAACCCCTAACCCTAACCCTAAACCCAACCCTAATCCCCACTCGGATTTTGACATGGTTCCTGGAGCTGCGTCTATTTCCCCTAACCTAACCCAGCCCGTGCCACCCCGAGTTGCTGCACTTGCATGGCCTTCTGCATATTTCCTGAACTGGCTAACTTACCTGATAAGAGAGTGCCAATAATTCTAATTTCATGACCTGAGTGGCCAATTTTGAAAAACACTTATAGAGAATGGAATGTTCGATGAGCACTGTGTTTTTTGGGGGTGCCAGTTAAACCAGTGCCATTTGGGGGTGCCAGCTTATATAAGAAATGTGTAAAACTGTGCAAGAAGGCCGGATGGCTAAGCACTAAATAGCATAATGTAAAACCGTGCTAGAAGGCCGGATGGCTAAGCACTAAATAGCAGAAATACTTATAGACAATGGAATGTTCGATGAGCACTGTGTTTTTTGGGGGTGCCAGTTAAACCAGTGCCATTTGGGGGTGCCAGTTTATAAAAAATTTGTAAAACTGTGCAGGAAGGCCGGATGGCTAAGCACTAAATAGCATAATGTAAAACCGTGCTAGAAGGCCGGATGGCTAAGCACTAAATAGCAGAAATACTTATAGACAATGGAATGTTCGATGAGCACTGTGTTTTTTGGGGGTGCCAGTTAAACCAGTGCCATTTGGGGGTGCCAGTTTATAAAAAATTTGTAAAACTGTGCAAGAAGGCCGGATGGCTAAGCACTAAATAGCAGAGTGTAAAACTGTGCAAGAAGGCCGGATGGCTAAGCACTAAATAGCAGAGGCCCAATTACTTGGCAAACAGAGTAGCTTGAAGGAAGATTTAAAGCCAGCTTTCGGGAAAGGTAAGGCCAGTTTGGGAAAAAGGAAAAGATATTGCCGCCTGAGAAGTGGGGGGAAAGAGAATAACGAAAGTACTTAGATGGGAAGCTGGTGGGCTAAGTGCTAAATAGCAGAGGCCCACTCACTTGGAAAACAGAGCAGCTGGGAGGATGTTTAAAGCCAGAATGGGGATAAGTAAAGCCAGCTTGGAAAAAGGAAAAGAAAATGGAAAAAGGAAAAGAAAATGGAGAGGCTAAGCCTGATTATGGACCAACAAAAACAAGATACAAACAAACAATGACGCATGAAACTGAATAACTTACCTGATGAGAGCGTTTGGAACAGCACTGAGTATGGGGGTGCCAATGTTTTCGAGCAGTGGGGGTGCCAATAGTCCAAATTTCAGGACATGAGTGGCCATTTTTTGAAAAATAATCTAAACAAAACTGAATGTTTAATTAACACTTTTTTTTGGGGGGTGCAATTTTAACCAGTGCCATTTGGGGGTGCCATTTGACAAATTCTGTCTTTATCCACTGCCTGGACAAAGGAGGGAAAGAGAAGAAGAAAAAACTGAGAAAGGAAGCTAATGGGCTAAGCGCTAAATATCAAAGACCCAATCACCTGGAAAACAGAGCATCTCGTGAAAAAGGATTAAAGCCAACATGGAAAAATGCAAAGCCAGTTTGGAAAATGGAAAAAGGAAAAGAAAATGGAAGGAAAGAGAAGAAGAAAAAACTGAGAAAGGAAGCTAATGGGCTAAGCGCTAATTAGCAAAGACCCAATCACCTGGAAAACAGAGCATCTCGTGAAAAAAGGATTAAAGCCAACATGGAAAAATGCAAAGCCAGTTTGGAAAATGGAAAAAGGAAAAGAGAATGGAAGGAAAGAGAAGAAGAAAAAACTGAGAAAGGAAGCTAATGGGCTAAGCGCTAAATAGCAAAGACCCAATCACCTGGTGAACAGAACATCTCGTGAAAAAGGATTAAAGCCAACATGGAAAAATGTGCAGCCAGTTTGGAAAATGGAAAAAGGAAGAGAAAATGGTAAGTCTATGCCTGATGAAGGTTTATATTAACCGAAACGTTGCAACAGACTTACCGTTAAAAATGACGTCATGGGGATCTGTGAAAAGGCAAATGTCCTGCATTAATGAATGAAATCGAATGTCCTGCATTAATGAATGAAATCAGAAGTCACTGGCTAAAATGAAAAAAAGGGGAAACACCCTCCATTTAAAAGGTCAAAAAGGGAAAGGGTTGCTAACAAGGGAAAGAGAGAGTGGGCAAATGTCCACTTCTCGCTAGCAAGAGAAAGAGAGAGTGGGCAAATGTCCAGTTCTCATCCGTAAAACAAAAAAACACACGTTTAAGGGCAATTTTCCTGCCACTTGTCACCGGCGGCGGAGGAGATGTGAGTGCTTAGTGACTTGGAGTAGGCCAGTGCACAACGTGGGCTCCGGGCTTGTCTATATCTGAGTTTCCTTACCAATCCATAGCCCTAACCCTAACCCCAACCCCTCCCTAACCCTAACCCTAACCCTAACCCCAACCCCTCCCTAACCCTAACCCTAACCCCTCCCTGACCCTAACCCCAACCCCTCCCCAACCCTAACCCCTAACCCTAACCCCAACCCCTCCCTAACCCTAACCCTAACCCCAACCCCTCCCTAACCCTAACCCCAACCCCACCCTAACCCTAACCCCAACCCCACCCTAACCCCAACCCCTCCCTAACCCTAACCCTAACCCCTAACCCTAACCCTAAACCCAACCCTAATCCCCACTCGGATTTTGACATGGTTCCTGGAGCTGCGTCTATTTCCCCTAACCCTAACCCTAACCCTAACCCTAACCCTAACCCTAAACCCTAACCCTAACCCTAACCCTAACCCTAACCCTAACCCAGGAGATGTGAGTGCTTAGTGACTTGGAGTAGGCCAGTGCACAACGTGGGCTCCGGGCTTGTCTATATCTGAGTTTCCTTACCAATCCATAGCCCTAACCCTAACCCCAACCCCTCCCTAACCCTAACCCTAACCCTAACCCCTCCCTGACCCTAACCCCAACCCCTCCCCAACCCTAACCCCTAACCCTAACCCCAACCCCTCCCTAACCCTAACCCTAACCCCAACCCCTCCCTAACCCTAACCCCAACCCCACCCTAACCCTAACCCCAACCCCACCCTAACCCCAACCCCTCCCTAACCCTAACCCTAACCCCTAACCCTAACCCTAAACCCAACCCTAATCCCCACTCGGATTTTGACATGGTTCCTGGAGCTGCGTCTATTTCCCCTAACCTAACCCAGCCCGTGCCACCCCGAGTTGCTGCACTTGCATGGCCTTCTGCATATTTCCTGAACTGGCTAACTTACCTGATAAGAGAGTGCCAATAATTCTAATTTCATGACCTGAGTGGCCAATTTTGAAAAACACTTATAGAGAATGGAATGTTCGATGAGCACTGTGTTTTTTGGGGGTGCCAGTTAAACCAGTGCCATTTGGGGGTGCCAGCTTATATAAGAAATGTGTAAAACTGTGCAAGAAGGCCGGATGGCTAAGCACTAAATAGCATAATGTAAAACCGTGCTAGAAGGCCGGATGGCTAAGCACTAAATAGCAGAAATACTTATAGACAATGGAATGTTCGATGAGCACTGTGTTTTTTGGGGGTGCCAGTTAAACCAGTGCCATTTGGGGGTGCCAGTTTATAAAAAATTTGTAAAACTGTGCAGGAAGGCCGGATGGCTAAGCACTAAATAGCATAATGTAAAACCGTGCTAGAAGGCCGGATGGCTAAGCACTAAATAGCAGAAATACTTATAGACAATGGAATGTTCGATGAGCACTGTGTTTTTTGGGGGTGCCAGTTAAACCAGTGCCATTTGGGGGTGCCAGTTTATAAAAAATTTGTAAAACTGTGCAAGAAGGCCGGATGGCTAAGCACTAAATAGCAGAGTGTAAAACTGTGCAAGAAGGCCGGATGGCTAAGCACTAAATAGCAGAGGCCCAATTACTTGGCAAACAGAGTAGCTTGAAGGAAGATTTAAAGCCAGCTTTCGGGAAAGGTAAGGCCAGTTTGGGAAAAAGGAAAAGATATTGCCGCCTGAGAAGTGGGGGGAAAGAGAATAACGAAAGTACTTAGATGGGAAGCTGGTGGGCTAAGTGCTAAATAGCAGAGGCCCACTCACTTGGAAAACAGAGCAGCTGGGAGGATGTTTAAAGCCAGAATGGGGATAAGTAAAGCCAGCTTGGAAAAAGGAAAAGAAAATGGAAAAAGGAAAAGAAAATGGAGAGGCTAAGCCTGATTATGGACCAACAAAAACAAGATACAAACAAACAATGACGCATGAAACTGAATAACTTACCTGATGAGAGCGTTTGGAACAGCACTGAGTATGGGGGTGCCAATGTTTTCGAGCAGTGGGGGTGCCAATAGTCCAAATTTCAGGACATGAGTGGCCATTTTTTGAAAAATAATCTAAACAAAACTGAATGTTTAATTAACACTTTTTTTGGGGGGTGCAATTTTAACCAGTGCCATTTGGGGGTGCCATTTGACAAATTCTGTCTTTATCCACTGCCTGGACAAAGGAGGGAAAGAGAAGAAGAAAAAACTGAGAAAGGAAGCTAATGGGCTAAGCGCTAAATATCAAAGACCCAATCACCTGGAAAACAGAGCATCTCGTGAAAAAGGATTAAAGCCAACATGGAAAAATGCAAAGCCAGTTTGGAAAATGGAAAAAGGAAAAGAAAATGGAAGGAAAGAGAAGAAGAAAAAACTGAGAAAGGAAGCTAATGGGCTAAGCGCTAATTAGCAAAGACCCAATCACCTGGAAAACAGAGCATCTCGTGAAAAAAGGATTAAAGCCAACATGGAAAAATGCAAAGCCAGTTTGGAAAATGGAAAAAGGAAAAGAGAATGGAAGGAAAGAGAAGAAGAAAAAACTGAGAAAGGAAGCTAATGGGCTAAGCGCTAAATAGCAAAGACCCAATCACCTGGTGAACAGAACATCTCGTGAAAAAGGATTAAAGCCAACATGGAAAAATGTGCAGCCAGTTTGGAAAATGGAAAAAGGAAGAGAAAATGGTAAGTCTATGCCTGATGAAGGTTTATATTAACCGAAACGTTGCAACAGACTTACCGTTAAAAATGACGTCATGGGGATCTGTGAAAAGGCAAATGTCCTGCATTAATGAATGAAATCGAATGTCCTGCATTAATGAATGAAATCAGAAGTCACTGGCTAAAATGAAAAAAAAGGGGAAACACCCTCCATTTAAAAGGTCAAAAAGGGAAAGGGTTGCTAACAAGGGAAAGAGAGAGTGGGCAAATGTCCACTTCTCGCTAGCAAGAGAAAGAGAGAGTGGGCAAATGTCCAGTTCTCATCCGTAAAACAAAAAAACACACGTTTAAGGGCAATTTTCCTGCCACTTGTCACCGGCGGCGGAGGAGATGTGAGTGCTTAGTGACTTGGAGTAGGCCAGTGCACAACGTGGGCTCCGGGCTTGTCTATATCTGAGTTTCCTTACCAATCCATAGCCCTAACCCTAACCCCAACCCCTCCCTAACCCTAACCCTAACCCTAACCCCTCCCTGACCCTAACCCCAACCCCTCCCCAACCCTAACCCCTAACCCTAACCCCAACCCCTCCCTAACCCTAACCCTAACCCCAACCCCTCCCTAACCCTAACCCCAACCCCACCCTAACCCTAACCCCAACCCCACCCTAACCCCAACCCCTCCCTAACCCTAACCCTAACCCCTAACCCTAACCCTAAACCCAACCCTAATCCCCACTCGGATTTTGACATGGTTCCTGGAGCTGCGTCTATTTCCCCTAACCTAACCCAGCCCGTGCCACCCCGAGTTGCTGCACTTGCATGGCCTTCTGCATATTTCCTGAACTGGCTAACTTACCTGATAAGAGAGTGCCAATAATTCTAATTTCATGACCTGAGTGGCCAATTTTGAAAAACACTTATAGAGAATGGAATGTTCGATGAGCACTGTGTTTTTTGGGGGTGCCAGTTAAACCAGTGCCATTTGGGGGTGCCAGCTTATATAAGAAATGTGTAAAACTGTGCAAGAAGGCCGGATGGCTAAGCACTAAATAGCATAATGTAAAACCGTGCTAGAAGGCCGGATGGCTAAGCACTAAATAGCAGAAATACTTATAGACAATGGAATGTTCGATGAGCACTGTGTTTTTTGGGGGTGCCAGTTAAACCAGTGCCATTTGGGGGTGCCAGTTTATAAAAAATTTGTAAAACTGTGCAGGAAGGCCGGATGGCTAAGCACTAAATAGCATAATGTAAAACCGTGCTAGAAGGCCGGATGGCTAAGCACTAAATAGCAGAAATACTTATAGACAATGGAATGTTCGATGAGCACTGTGTTTTTTGGGGGTGCCAGTTAAACCAGTGCCATTTGGGGGTGCCAGTTTATAAAAAATTTGTAAAACTGTGCAAGAAGGCCGGATGGCTAAGCACTAAATAGCAGAGTGTAAAACTGTGCAAGAAGGCCGGATGGCTAAGCACTAAATAGCAGAGGCCCAATTACTTGGCAAACAGAGTAGCTTGAAGGAAGATTTAAAGCCAGCTTTCGGGAAAGGTAAGGCCAGTTTGGGAAAAAGGAAAAGATATTGCCGCCTGAGAAGTGGGGGGAAAGAGAATAACGAAAGTACTTAGATGGGAAGCTGGTGGGCTAAGTGCTAAATAGCAGAGGCCCACTCACTTGGAAAACAGAGCAGCTGGGAGGATGTTTAAAGCCAGAATGGGGATAAGTAAAGCCAGCTTGGAAAAAGGAAAAGAAAATGGAAAAAGGAAAAGAAAATGGAGAGGCTAAGCCTGATTATGGACCAACAAAAACAAGATACAAACAAACAATGACGCATGAAACTGAATAACTTACCTGATGAGAGCGTTTGGAACAGCACTGAGTATGGGGGTGCCAATGTTTTCGAGCAGTGGGGGTGCCAATAGTCCAAATTTCAGGACATGAGTGGCCATTTTTTGAAAAATAATCTAAACAAAACTGAATGTTTAATTAACACTTTTTTTGGGGGGTGCAATTTTAACCAGTGCCATTTGGGGGTGCCATTTGACAAATTCTGTCTTTATCCACTGCCTGGACAAAGGAGGGAAAGAGAAGAAGAAAAAACTGAGAAAGGAAGCTAATGGGCTAAGCGCTAAATATCAAAGACCCAATCACCTGGAAAACAGAGCATCTCGTGAAAAAGGATTAAAGCCAACATGGAAAAATGCAAAGCCAGTTTGGAAAATGGAAAAAGGAAAAGAAAATGGAAGGAAAGAGAAGAAGAAAAAACTGAGAAAGGAAGCTAATGGGCTAAGCGCTAATTAGCAAAGACCCAATCACCTGGAAAACAGAGCATCTCGTGAAAAAAGGATTAAAGCCAACATGGAAAAATGCAAAGCCAGTTTGGAAAATGGAAAAAGGAAAAGAGAATGGAAGGAAAGAGAAGAAGAAAAAACTGAGAAAGGAAGCTAATGGGCTAAGCGCTAAATAGCAAAGACCCAATCACCTGGTGAACAGAACATCTCGTGAAAAAGGATTAAAGCCAACATGGAAAAATGTGCAGCCAGTTTGGAAAATGGAAAAAGGAAGAGAAAATGGTAAGTCTATGCCTGATGAAGGTTTATATTAACCGAAACGTTGCAACAGACTTACCGTTAAAAATGACGTCATGGGGATCTGTGAAAAGGCAAATGTCCTGCATTAATGAATGAAATCGAATGTCCTGCATTAATGAATGAAATCAGAAGTCACTGGCTAAAATGAAAAAAAGGGGAAACACCCTCCATTTAAAAGGTCAAAAAGGGAAAGGGTTGCTAACAAGGGAAAGAGAGAGTGGGCAAATGTCCACTTCTCGCTAGCAAGAGAAAGAGAGAGTGGGCAAATGTCCAGTTCTCATCCGTAAAACAAAAAAACACACGTTTAAGGGCAATTTTCCTGCCACTTGTCACCGGCGGCGGAGGAGATGTGAGTGCTTAGTGACTTGGAGTAGGCCAGTGCACAACGTGGGCTCCGGGCTTGTCTATATCTGAGTTTCCTTACCAATCCATAGCCCTAACCCTAACCCCAACCCCTCCCTAACCCTAACCCTAACCCTAACCCCTCCCTGACCCTAACCCCAACCCCTCCCCAACCCTAACCCCTAACCCTAACCCCAACCCCTCCCTAACCCTAACCCTAACCCCAACCCCTCCCTAACCCTAACCCCAACCCCACCCTAACCCTAACCCCAACCCCACCCTAACCCCAACCCCTCCCTAACCCTAACCCTAACCCCTAACCCTAACCCTAAACCCAACCCTAATCCCCACTCGGATTTTGACATGGTTCCTGGAGCTGCGTCTATTTCCCCTAACCTAACCCAGCCCGTGCCACCCCGAGTTGCTGCACTTGCATGGCCTTCTGCATATTTCCTGAACTGGCTAACTTACCTGATAAGAGAGTGCCAATAATTCTAATTTCATGACCTGAGTGGCCAATTTTGAAAAACACTTATAGAGAATGGAATGTTCGATGAGCACTGTGTTTTTTGGGGGTGCCAGTTAAACCAGTGCCATTTGGGGGTGCCAGCTTATATAAGAAATGTGTAAAACTGTGCAAGAAGGCCGGATGGCTAAGCACTAAATAGCATAATGTAAAACCGTGCTAGAAGGCCGGATGGCTAAGCACTAAATAGCAGAAATACTTATAGACAATGGAATGTTCGATGAGCACTGTGTTTTTTGGGGGTGCCAGTTAAACCAGTGCCATTTGGGGGTGCCAGTTTATAAAAAATTTGTAAAACTGTGCAGGAAGGCCGGATGGCTAAGCACTAAATAGCATAATGTAAAACCGTGCTAGAAGGCCGGATGGCTAAGCACTAAATAGCAGAAATACTTATAGACAATGGAATGTTCGATGAGCACTGTGTTTTTTGGGGGTGCCAGTTAAACCAGTGCCATTTGGGGGTGCCAGTTTATAAAAAATTTGTAAAACTGTGCAAGAAGGCCGGATGGCTAAGCACTAAATAGCAGAGTGTAAAACTGTGCAAGAAGGCCGGATGGCTAAGCACTAAATAGCAGAGGCCCAATTACTTGGCAAACAGAGTAGCTTGAAGGAAGATTTAAAGCCAGCTTTCGGGAAAGGTAAGGCCAGTTTGGGAAAAAGGAAAAGATATTGCCGCCTGAGAAGTGGGGGGAAAGAGAATAACGAAAGTACTTAGATGGGAAGCTGGTGGGCTAAGTGCTAAATAGCAGAGGCCCACTCACTTGGAAAACAGAGCAGCTGGGAGGATGTTTAAAGCCAGAATGGGGATAAGTAAAGCCAGCTTGGAAAAAGGAAAAGAAAATGGAAAAAGGAAAAGAAAATGGAGAGGCTAAGCCTGATTATGGACCAACAAAAACAAGATACAAACAAACAATGACGCATGAAACTGAATAACTTACCTGATGAGAGCGTTTGGAACAGCACTGAGTATGGGGGTGCCAATGTTTTCGAGCAGTGGGGGTGCCAATAGTCCAAATTTCAGGACATGAGTGGCCATTTTTTGAAAAATAATCTAAACAAAACTGAATGTTTAATTAACACTTTTTTTGGGGGGTGCAATTTTAACCAGTGCCATTTGGGGGTGCCATTTGACAAATTCTGTCTTTATCCACTGCCTGGACAAAGGAGGGAAAGAGAAGAAGAAAAAACTGAGAAAGGAAGCTAATGGGCTAAGCGCTAAATATCAAAGACCCAATCACCTGGAAAACAGAGCATCTCGTGAAAAAGGATTAAAGCCAACATGGAAAAATGCAAAGCCAGTTTGGAAAATGGAAAAAGGAAAAGAAAATGGAAGGAAAGAGAAGAAGAAAAAACTGAGAAAGGAAGCTAATGGGCTAAGCGCTAATTAGCAAAGACCCAATCACCTGGAAAACAGAGCATCTCGTGAAAAAAGGATTAAAGCCAACATGGAAAAATGCAAAGCCAGTTTGGAAAATGGAAAAAGGAAAAGAGAATGGAAGGAAAGAGAAGAAGAAAAAACTGAGAAAGGAAGCTAATGGGCTAAGCGCTAAATAGCAAAGACCCAATCACCTGGTGAACAGAACATCTCGTGAAAAAGGATTAAAGCCAACATGGAAAAATGTGCAGCCAGTTTGGAAAATGGAAAAAGGAAGAGAAAATGGTAAGTCTATGCCTGATGAAGGTTTATATTAACCGAAACGTTGCAACAGACTTACCGTTAAAAATGACGTCATGGGGATCTGTGAAAAGGCAAATGTCCTGCATTAATGAATGAAATCGAATGTCCTGCATTAATGAATGAAATCAGAAGTCACTGGCTAAAATGATAAAAAAGGGGAAACACCCTCCATTTAAAAGGTCAAAAAGGGAAAGGGTTGCTAACAAGGGAAAGAGAGAGTGGGCAAATGTCCACTTCTCGCTAGCAAGAGAAAGAGAGAGTGGGCAAATGTCCAGTTCTCATCCGTAAAACAAAAAAACACACGTTTAAGGGCAATTTTCCTGCCACTTGTCACCGGCGGCGGAGGAGATGTGAGTGCTTAGTGACTTGGAGTAGGCCAGTGCACAACGTGGGCTCCGGGCTTGTCTATATCTGAGTTTCCTTACCAATCCATAGCCCTAACCCTAACCCCAACCCCTCCCTAACCCTAACCCTAACCCTAACCCCTCCCTGACCCTAACCCCAACCCCTCCCCAACCCTAACCCCTAACCCTAACCCCAACCCCTCCCTAACCCTAACCCTAACCCCAACCCCTCCCTAACCCTAACCCCAACCCCACCCTAACCCTAACCCCAACCCCACCCTAACCCCAACCCCTCCCTAACCCTAACCCTAACCCCTAACCCTAACCCTAAACCCAACCCTAATCCCCACTCGGATTTTGACATGGTTCCTGGAGCTGCGTCTATTTCCCCTAACCTAACCCAGCCCGTGCCACCCCGAGTTGCTGCACTTGCATGGCCTTCTGCATATTTCCTGAACTGGCTAACTTACCTGATAAGAGAGTGCCAATAATTCTAATTTCATGACCTGAGTGGCCAATTTTGAAAAACACTTATAGAGAATGGAATGTTCGATGAGCACTGTGTTTTTTGGGGGTGCCAGTTAAACCAGTGCCATTTGGGGGTGCCAGCTTATATAAGAAATGTGTAAAACTGTGCAAGAAGGCCGGATGGCTAAGCACTAAATAGCATAATGTAAAACCGTGCTAGAAGGCCGGATGGCTAAGCACTAAATAGCAGAAATACTTATAGACAATGGAATGTTCGATGAGCACTGTGTTTTTTGGGGGTGCCAGTTAAACCAGTGCCATTTGGGGGTGCCAGTTTATAAAAAATTTGTAAAACTGTGCAGGAAGGCCGGATGGCTAAGCACTAAATAGCATAATGTAAAACCGTGCTAGAAGGCCGGATGGCTAAGCACTAAATAGCAGAAATACTTATAGACAATGGAATGTTCGATGAGCACTGTGTTTTTTGGGGGTGCCAGTTAAACCAGTGCCATTTGGGGGTGCCAGTTTATAAAAAATTTGTAAAACTGTGCAAGAAGGCCGGATGGCTAAGCACTAAATAGCAGAGTGTAAAACTGTGCAAGAAGGCCGGATGGCTAAGCACTAAATAGCAGAGGCCCAATTACTTGGCAAACAGAGTAGCTTGAAGGAAGATTTAAAGCCAGCTTTCGGGAAAGGTAAGGCCAGTTTGGGAAAAAGGAAAAGATATTGCCGCCTGAGAAGTGGGGGGAAAGAGAATAACGAAAGTACTTAGATGGGAAGCTGGTGGGCTAAGTGCTAAATAGCAGAGGCCCACTCACTTGGAAAACAGAGCAGCTGGGAGGATGTTTAAAGCCAGAATGGGGATAAGTAAAGCCAGCTTGGAAAAAGGAAAAGAAAATGGAAAAAGGAAAAGAAAATGGAGAGGCTAAGCCTGATTATGGACCAACAAAAACAAGATACAAACAAACAATGACGCATGAAACTGAATAACTTACCTGATGAGAGCGTTTGGAACAGCACTGAGTATGGGGGTGCCAATGTTTTCGAGCAGTGGGGGTGCCAATAGTCCAAATTTCAGGACATGAGTGGCCATTTTTTGAAAAATAATCTAAACAAAACTGAATGTTTAATTAACACTTTTTTTGGGGGGTGCAATTTTAACCAGTGCCATTTGGGGGTGCCATTTGACAAATTCTGTCTTTATCCACTGCCTGGACAAAGGAGGGAAAGAGAAGAAGAAAAAACTGAGAAAGGAAGCTAATGGGCTAAGCGCTAAATATCAAAGACCCAATCACCTGGAAAACAGAGCATCTCGTGAAAAAGGATTAAAGCCAACATGGAAAAATGCAAAGCCAGTTTGGAAAATGGAAAAAGGAAAAGAAAATGGAAGGAAAGAGAAGAAGAAAAAACTGAGAAAGGAAGCTAATGGGCTAAGCGCTAATTAGCAAAGACCCAATCACCTGGAAAACAGAGCATCTCGTGAAAAAAGGATTAAAGCCAACATGGAAAAATGCAAAGCCAGTTTGGAAAATGGAAAAAGGAAAAGAGAATGGAAGGAAAGAGAAGAAGAAAAAACTGAGAAAGGAAGCTAATGGGCTAAGCGCTAAATAGCAAAGACCCAATCACCTGGTGAACAGAACATCTCGTGAAAAAGGATTAAAGCCAACATGGAAAAATGTGCAGCCAGTTTGGAAAATGGAAAAAGGAAGAGAAAATGGTAAGTCTATGCCTGATGAAGGTTTATATTAACCGAAACGTTGCAACAGACTTACCGTTAAAAATGACGTCATGGGGATCTGTGAAAAGGCAAATGTCCTGCATTAATGAATGAAATCGAATGTCCTGCATTAATGAATGAAATCAGAAGTCACTGGCTAAAATGAAAAAAAGGGGAAACACCCTCCATTTAAAAGGTCAAAAAGGGAAAGGGTTGCTAACAAGGGAAAGAGAGAGTGGGCAAATGTCCACTTCTCGCTAGCAAGAGAAAGAGAGAGTGGGCAAATGTCCAGTTCTCATCCGTAAAACAAAAAAACACACGTTTAAGGGCAATTTTCCTGCCACTTGTCACCGGCGGCGGAGGAGATGTGAGTGCTTAGTGACTTGGAGTAGGCCAGTGCACAACGTGGGCTCCGGGCTTGTCTATATCTGAGTTTCCTTACCAATCCATAGCCCTAACCCTAACCCCAACCCCTCCCTAACCCTAACCCTAACCCTAACCCCTCCCTGACCCTAACCCCAACCCCTCCCCAACCCTAACCCCTAACCCTAACCCCAACCCCTCCCTAACCCTAACCCTAACCCCAACCCCTCCCTAACCCTAACCCCAACCCCACCCTAACCCTAACCCCAACCCCACCCTAACCCCAACCCCTCCCTAACCCTAACCCTAACCCCTAACCCTAACCCTAAACCCAACCCTAATCCCCACTCGGATTTTGACATGGTTCCTGGAGCTGCGTCTATTTCCCCTAACCTAACCCAGCCCGTGCCACCCCGAGTTGCTGCACTTGCATGGCCTTCTGCATATTTCCTGAACTGGCTAACTTACCTGATAAGAGAGTGCCAATAATTCTAATTTCATGACCTGAGTGGCCAATTTTGAAAAACACTTATAGAGAATGGAATGTTCGATGAGCACTGTGTTTTTTGGGGGTGCCAGTTAAACCAGTGCCATTTGGGGGTGCCAGCTTATATAAGAAATGTGTAAAACTGTGCAAGAAGGCCGGATGGCTAAGCACTAAATAGCATAATGTAAAACCGTGCTAGAAGGCCGGATGGCTAAGCACTAAATAGCAGAAATACTTATAGACAATGGAATGTTCGATGAGCACTGTGTTTTTTGGGGGTGCCAGTTAAACCAGTGCCATTTGGGGGTGCCAGTTTATAAAAAATTTGTAAAACTGTGCAGGAAGGCCGGATGGCTAAGCACTAAATAGCATAATGTAAAACCGTGCTAGAAGGCCGGATGGCTAAGCACTAAATAGCAGAAATACTTATAGACAATGGAATGTTCGATGAGCACTGTGTTTTTTGGGGGTGCCAGTTAAACCAGTGCCATTTGGGGGTGCCAGTTTATAAAAAATTTGTAAAACTGTGCAAGAAGGCCGGATGGCTAAGCACTAAATAGCAGAGTGTAAAACTGTGCAAGAAGGCCGGATGGCTAAGCACTAAATAGCAGAGGCCCAATTACTTGGCAAACAGAGTAGCTTGAAGGAAGATTTAAAGCCAGCTTTCGGGAAAGGTAAGGCCAGTTTGGGAAAAAGGAAAAGATATTGCCGCCTGAGAAGTGGGGGGAAAGAGAATAACGAAAGTACTTAGATGGGAAGCTGGTGGGCTAAGTGCTAAATAGCAGAGGCCCACTCACTTGGAAAACAGAGCAGCTGGGAGGATGTTTAAAGCCAGAATGGGGATAAGTAAAGCCAGCTTGGAAAAAGGAAAAGAAAATGGAAAAAGGAAAAGAAAATGGAGAGGCTAAGCCTGATTATGGACCAACAAAAACAAGATACAAACAAACAATGACGCATGAAACTGAATAACTTACCTGATGAGAGCGTTTGGAACAGCACTGAGTATGGGGGTGCCAATGTTTTCGAGCAGTGGGGGTGCCAATAGTCCAAATTTCAGGACATGAGTGGCCATTTTTTGAAAAATAATCTAAACAAAACTGAATGTTTATTTAACACTTTTTTTGGGGGGTGCAATTTTAACCAGTGCCATTTGGGGGTGCCATTTGACAAATTCTGTCTTTATCCACTGCCTGGACAAAGGAGGGAAAGAGAAGAAGAAAAAACTGAGAAAGGAAGCTAATGGGCTAAGCGCTAAATATCAAAGACCCAATCACCTGGAAAACAGAGCATCTCGTGAAAAAGGATTAAAGCCAACATGGAAAAATGCAAAGCCAGTTTGGAAAATGGAAAAAGGAAAAGAAAATGGAAGGAAAGAGAAGAAGAAAAAACTGAGAAAGGAAGCTAATGGGCTAAGCGCTAATTAGCAAAGACCCAATCACCTGGAAAACAGAGCATCTCGTGAAAAAAGGATTAAAGCCAACATGGAAAAATGCAAAGCCAGTTTGGAAAATGGAAAAAGGAAAAGAGAATGGAAGGAAAGAGAAGAAGAAAAAACTGAGAAAGGAAGCTAATGGGCTAAGCGCTAAATAGCAAAGACCCAATCACCTGGTGAACAGAACATCTCGTGAAAAAGGATTAAAGCCAACATGGAAAAATGTGCAGCCAGTTTGGAAAATGGAAAAAGGAAGAGAAAATGGTAAGTCTATGCCTGATGAAGGTTTATATTAACCGAAACGTTGCAACAGACTTACCGTTAAAAATGACGTCATGGGGATCTGTGAAAAGGCAAATGTCCTGCATTAATGAATGAAATCGAATGTCCTGCATTAATGAATGAAATCAGAAGTCACTGGCTAAAATGAAAAAAAAGGGGAAACACCCTCCATTTAAAAGGTCAAAAAGGGAAAGGGTTGCTAACAAGGGAAAGAGAGAGTGGGCAAATGTCCACTTCTCGCTAGCAAGAGAAAGAGAGAGTGGGCAAATGTCCAGTTCTCATCCGTAAAACAAAAAAACACACGTTTAAGGGCAATTTTCCTGCCACTTGTCACCGGCGGCGGAGGAGATGTGAGTGCTTAGTGACTTGGAGTAGGCCAGTGCACAACGTGGGCTCCGGGCTTGTCTATATCTGAGTTTCCTTACCAATCCATAGCCCTAACCCTAACCCCAACCCCTCCCTAACCCTAACCCTAACCCTAACCCCTCCCTGACCCTAACCCCAACCCCTCCCCAACCCTAACCCCTAACCCTAACCCCAACCCCTCCCTAACCCTAACCCTAACCCCAACCCCTCCCTAACCCTAACCCCAACCCCACCCTAACCCTAACCCCAACCCCACCCTAACCCCAACCCCTCCCTAACCCTAACCCTAACCCCTAACCCTAACCCTAAACCCAACCCTAATCCCCACTCGGATTTTGACATGGTTCCTGGAGCTGCGTCTATTTCCCCTAACCTAACCCAGCCCGTGCCACCCCGAGTTGCTGCACTTGCATGGCCTTCTGCATATTTCCTGAACTGGCTAACTTACCTGATAAGAGAGTGCCAATAATTCTAATTTCATGACCTGAGTGGCCAATTTTGAAAAACACTTATAGAGAATGGAATGTTCGATGAGCACTGTGTTTTTTGGGGGTGCCAGTTAAACCAGTGCCATTTGGGGGTGCCAGCTTATATAAGAAATGTGTAAAACTGTGCAAGAAGGCCGGATGGCTAAGCACTAAATAGCATAATGTAAAACCGTGCTAGAAGGCCGGATGGCTAAGCACTAAATAGCAGAAATACTTATAGACAATGGAATGTTCGATGAGCACTGTGTTTTTTGGGGGTGCCAGTTAAACCAGTGCCATTTGGGGGTGCCAGTTTATAAAAAATTTGTAAAACTGTGCAGGAAGGCCGGATGGCTAAGCACTAAATAGCATAATGTAAAACCGTGCTAGAAGGCCGGATGGCTAAGCACTAAATAGCAGAAATACTTATAGACAATGGAATGTTCGATGAGCACTGTGTTTTTTGGGGGTGCCAGTTAAACCAGTGCCATTTGGGGGTGCCAGTTTATAAAAAATTTGTAAAACTGTGCAAGAAGGCCGGATGGCTAAGCACTAAATAGCAGAGTGTAAAACTGTGCAAGAAGGCCGGATGGCTAAGCACTAAATAGCAGAGGCCCAATTACTTGGCAAACAGAGTAGCTTGAAGGAAGATTTAAAGCCAGCTTTCGGGAAAGGTAAGGCCAGTTTGGGAAAAAGGAAAAGATATTGCCGCCTGAGAAGTGGGGGGAAAGAGAATAACGAAAGTACTTAGATGGGAAGCTGGTGGGCTAAGTGCTAAATAGCAGAGGCCCACTCACTTGGAAAACAGAGCAGCTGGGAGGATGTTTAAAGCCAGAATGGGGATAAGTAAAGCCAGCTTGGAAAAAGGAAAAGAAAATGGAAAAAGGAAAAGAAAATGGAGAGGCTAAGCCTGATTATGGACCAACAAAAACAAGATACAAACAAACAATGACGCATGAAACTGAATAACTTACCTGATGAGAGCGTTTGGAACAGCACTGAGTATGGGGGTGCCAATGTTTTCGAGCAGTGGGGGTGCCAATAGTCCAAATTTCAGGACATGAGTGGCCATTTTTTGAAAAATAATCTAAACAAAACTGAATGTTTAATTAACACTTTTTTTGGGGGGTGCAATTTTAACCAGTGCCATTTGGGGGTGCCATTTGACAAATTCTGTCTTTATCCACTGCCTGGACAAAGGAGGGAAAGAGAAGAAGAAAAAACTGAGAAAGGAAGCTAATGGGCTAAGCGCTAAATATCAAAGACCCAATCACCTGGAAAACAGAGCATCTCGTGAAAAAGGATTAAAGCCAACATGGAAAAATGCAAAGCCAGTTTGGAAAATGGAAAAAGGAAAAGAAAATGGAAGGAAAGAGAAGAAGAAAAAACTGAGAAAGGAAGCTAATGGGCTAAGCGCTAATTAGCAAAGACCCAATCACCTGGAAAACAGAGCATCTCGTGAAAAAAGGATTAAAGCCAACATGGAAAAATGCAAAGCCAGTTTGGAAAATGGAAAAAGGAAAAGAGAATGGAAGGAAAGAGAAGAAGAAAAAACTGAGAAAGGAAGCTAATGGGCTAAGCGCTAAATAGCAAAGACCCAATCACCTGGTGAACAGAACATCTCGTGAAAAAGGATTAAAGCCAACATGGAAAAATGTGCAGCCAGTTTGGAAAATGGAAAAAGGAAGAGAAAATGGTAAGTCTATGCCTGATGAAGGTTTATATTAACCGAAACGTTGCAACAGACTTACCGTTAAAAATGACGTCATGGGGATCTGTGAAAAGGCAAATGTCCTGCATTAATGAATGAAATCGAATGTCCTGCATTAATGAATGAAATCAGAAGTCACTGGCTAAAATGAAAAAAAGGGGAAACACCCTCCATTTAAAAGGTCAAAAAGGGAAAGGGTTGCTAACAAGGGAAAGAGAGAGTGGGCAAATGTCCACTTCTCGCTAGCAAGAGAAAGAGAGAGTGGGCAAATGTCCAGTTCTCATCCGTAAAACAAAAAAACACACGTTTAAGGGCAATTTTCCTGCCACTTGTCACCGGCGGCGGAGGAGATGTGAGTGCTTAGTGACTTGGAGTAGGCCAGTGCACAACGTGGGCTCCGGGCTTGTCTATATCTGAGTTTCCTTACCAATCCATAGCCCTAACCCTAACCCCAACCCCTCCCTAACCCTAACCCTAACCCTAACCCCTCCCTGACCCTAACCCCAACCCCTCCCCAACCCTAACCCCTAACCCTAACCCCAACCCCTCCCTAACCCTAACCCTAACCCCAACCCCTCCCTAACCCTAACCCCAACCCCACCCTAACCCTAACCCCAACCCCACCCTAACCCCAACCCCTCCCTAACCCTAACCCTAACCCCTAACCCTAACCCTAAACCCAACCCTAATCCCCACTCGGATTTTGACATGGTTCCTGGAGCTGCGTCTATTTCCCCTAACCTAACCCAGCCCGTGCCACCCCGAGTTGCTGCACTTGCATGGCCTTCTGCATATTTCCTGAACTGGCTAACTTACCTGATAAGAGAGTGCCAATAATTCTAATTTCATGACCTGAGTGGCCAATTTTGAAAAACACTTATAGAGAATGGAATGTTCGATGAGCACTGTGTTTTTTGGGGGTGCCAGTTAAACCAGTGCCATTTGGGGGTGCCAGCTTATATAAGAAATGTGTAAAACTGTGCAAGAAGGCCGGATGGCTAAGCACTAAATAGCATAATGTAAAACCGTGCTAGAAGGCCGGATGGCTAAGCACTAAATAGCAGAAATACTTATAGACAATGGAATGTTCGATGAGCACTGTGTTTTTTGGGGGTGCCAGTTAAACCAGTGCCATTTGGGGGTGCCAGTTTATAAAAAATTTGTAAAACTGTGCAGGAAGGCCGGATGGCTAAGCACTAAATAGCATAATGTAAAACCGTGCTAGAAGGCCGGATGGCTAAGCACTAAATAGCAGAAATACTTATAGACAATGGAATGTTCGATGAGCACTGTGTTTTTTGGGGGTGCCAGTTAAACCAGTGCCATTTGGGGGTGCCAGTTTATAAAAAATTTGTAAAACTGTGCAAGAAGGCCGGATGGCTAAGCACTAAATAGCAGAGTGTAAAACTGTGCAAGAAGGCCGGATGGCTAAGCACTAAATAGCAGAGGCCCAATTACTTGGCAAACAGAGTAGCTTGAAGGAAGATTTAAAGCCAGCTTTCGGGAAAGGTAAGGCCAGTTTGGGAAAAAGGAAAAGATATTGCCGCCTGAGAAGTGGGGGGAAAGAGAATAACGAAAGTACTTAGATGGGAAGCTGGTGGGCTAAGTGCTAAATAGCAGAGGCCCACTCACTTGGAAAACAGAGCAGCTGGGAGGATGTTTAAAGCCAGAATGGGGATAAGTAAAGCCAGCTTGGAAAAAGGAAAAGAAAATGGAAAAAGGAAAAGAAAATGGAGAGGCTAAGCCTGATTATGGACCAACAAAAACAAGATACAAACAAACAATGACGCATGAAACTGAATAACTTACCTGATGAGAGCGTTTGGAACAGCACTGAGTATGGGGGTGCCAATGTTTTCGAGCAGTGGGGGTGCCAATAGTCCAAATTTCAGGACATGAGTGGCCATTTTTTGAAAAATAATCTAAACAAAACTGAATGTTTATTTAACACTTTTTTTGGGGGGTGCAATTTTAACCAGTGCCATTTGGGGGTGCCATTTGACAAATTCTGTCTTTATCCACTGCCTGGACAAAGGAGGGAAAGAGAAGAAGAAAAAACTGAGAAAGGAAGCTAATGGGCTAAGCGCTAAATATCAAAGACCCAATCACCTGGAAAACAGAGCATCTCGTGAAAAAGGATTAAAGCCAACATGGAAAAATGCAAAGCCAGTTTGGAAAATGGAAAAAGGAAAAGAAAATGGAAGGAAAGAGAAGAAGAAAAAACTGAGAAAGGAAGCTAATGGGCTAAGCGCTAATTAGCAAAGACCCAATCACCTGGAAAACAGAGCATCTCGTGAAAAAAGGATTAAAGCCAACATGGAAAAATGCAAAGCCAGTTTGGAAAATGGAAAAAGGAAAAGAGAATGGAAGGAAAGAGAAGAAGAAAAAACTGAGAAAGGAAGCTAATGGGCTAAGCGCTAAATAGCAAAGACCCAATCACCTGGTGAACAGAACATCTCGTGAAAAAGGATTAAAGCCAACATGGAAAAATGTGCAGCCAGTTTGGAAAATGGAAAAAGGAAGAGAAAATGGTAAGTCTATGCCTGATGAAGGTTTATATTAACCGAAACGTTGCAACAGACTTACCGTTAAAAATGACGTCATGGGGATCTGTGAAAAGGCAAATGTCCTGCATTAATGAATGAAATCGAATGTCCTGCATTAATGAATGAAATCAGAAGTCACTGGCTAAAATGAAAAAAAAGGGGAAACACCCTCCATTTAAAAGGTCAAAAAGGGAAAGGGTTGCTAACAAGGGAAAGAGAGAGTGGGCAAATGTCCACTTCTCGCTAGCAAGAGAAAGAGAGAGTGGGCAAATGTCCAGTTCTCATCCGTAAAACAAAAAAACACACGTTTAAGGGCAATTTTCCTGCCACTTGTCACCGGCGGCGGAGGAGATGTGAGTGCTTAGTGACTTGGAGTAGGCCAGTGCACAACGTGGGCTCCGGGCTTGTCTATATCTGAGTTTCCTTACCAATCCATAGCCCTAACCCTAACCCCAACCCCTCCCTAACCCTAACCCTAACCCTAACCCCTCCCTGACCCTAACCCCAACCCCTCCCCAACCCTAACCCCTAACCCTAACCCCAACCCCTCCCTAACCCTAACCCTAACCCCAACCCCTCCCTAACCCTAACCCCAACCCCACCCTAACCCTAACCCCAACCCCACCCTAACCCCAACCCCTCCCTAACCCTAACCCTAACCCCTAACCCTAACCCTAAACCCAACCCTAATCCCCACTCGGATTTTGACATGGTTCCTGGAGCTGCGTCTATTTCCCCTAACCTAACCCAGCCCGTGCCACCCCGAGTTGCTGCACTTGCATGGCCTTCTGCATATTTCCTGAACTGGCTAACTTACCTGATAAGAGAGTGCCAATAATTCTAATTTCATGACCTGAGTGGCCAATTTTGAAAAACACTTATAGAGAATGGAATGTTCGATGAGCACTGTGTTTTTTGGGGGTGCCAGTTAAACCAGTGCCATTTGGGGGTGCCAGCTTATATAAGAAATGTGTAAAACTGTGCAAGAAGGCCGGATGGCTAAGCACTAAATAGCATAATGTAAAACCGTGCTAGAAGGCCGGATGGCTAAGCACTAAATAGCAGAAATACTTATAGACAATGGAATGTTCGATGAGCACTGTGTTTTTTGGGGGTGCCAGTTAAACCAGTGCCATTTGGGGGTGCCAGTTTATAAAAAATCTGTAAAACTGTGCAGGAAGGCCGGATGGCTAAGCACTAAATAGCATAATGTAAAACTGTGCTAGAAGGCCGGATGGCTAAGCACTAAATAGCAGAAATACTTATAGACAATGGAATGTTCGATGAGCACTGTGTTTTTTGGGGGTGCCAGTTAAACCAGTGCCATTTGGGGGTGCCAGTTTATAAAAAATTTGTAAAACTGTGCAAGAAGGCCGGATGGCTAAGCACTAAATAGCAGAGTGTAAAACTGTGCAAGAAGGCCGGATGGCTAAGCACTAAATAGCAGAGGCCCAATTACTTGGCAAACAGAGTAGCTTGAAGGAAGATTTAAAGCCAGCTTTCGGGAGAGGTAAGGCCAGTTTGGGAAAAAGGAAAAGATATTGCCGCCTGAGAAGTGGGGGGAAAGAGAATAACGAAAGTACTTAGATGGGAAGCTGGTGGGCTAAGTGCTAAATAGCAGAGGCCCACTCACTTGGAAAACAGAGCAGCTGGGAGGATGTTTAAAGCCAGAATGGGGATAAGTAAAGCCAGCTTGGAAAAAGGAAAAGAAAATGGAAAAAGGAAAAGAAAATGGAGAGGCTAAGCCTGATTATGGACCAACAAAAACAAGATACAAACAAACAATGACGCATGAAACTGAATAACCTACCTGATGAGAGCGTTTGGAACAGCACTGAGTATGGGGGTGCCAATGTTTTCGAGCAGTGGGGGTGCCAATAGTCCAAATTTCAGGACATGAGTGGCCATTTTTTGAAAAATAATCTAAACAAAACTGAATGTTTAATTAACACTTTTTTTTGGGGGTGCAATTTTAACCAGTGCCATTTGGGGGTGCCATTTGACAAATTCTGTCTTTATCCACTGCCTGGACAAAGGAGGGAAAGAGAAGAAGAAAAAACTGAGAAAGGAAGCTAATGGGCTAAGCGCTAAATATCAAAGACCCAATCACCTGAAAAACAGAGCATCTCGTGAAAAAGGATTAAAGCCAACATGGAAAAATGCAAAGCCAGTTTGGAAAATGGAAAAAGGAAAAGAAAATGGAAGGAAAGAGAAGAAGAAAAAACTGAGAAAGGAAGCTAATGGGCTAAGCGCTAATTAGCAAAGACCCAATCACCTGGAAAACAGAGCATCTCGTGAAAAAGGATTAAAGCCAACATGGAAAAATGCAAAGCCAGTTTGGAAAATGGAAAAAGGAAAAGAAAATGGAAGGAAAGAGAAAAAGAAAAAACTGAGAAAGGAAGCTAATGGGCTAAGCGCTAAATAGCAAAGACCCAATCACCTGGTGAACAGAACATCTCGTGAAAAAGGATTAAAGCCAACATGGAAAAATGTGCAGCCAGTTTGGAAAATGGAAAAAGGAAGAGAAAATGGTAAGTCTATGCCTGATGAAGGTTTATATTAACCGAAACGTTGCAACAGACTTACCGTTAAAAATGACGTCATGGGGATCTGTGAAAAGGCAAATGTCCTGCATTAATGAATGAAATCGAATGTCCTGCATTAATGAATGAAATCGAATGTCCTGCATTATTGAATGAAATCAGAAGTCACTGGCTAAAAGGAAAAAAGGGGAAACACCCTCCATTTAAAAGGTCAAAAAGGGAAAGGGTTGCTAACAAGGGAAAGAGAGTGTGGGCAAATGTCCACTTCTCGCTAGCAAGAGAAAGAGAGAGTGGGCAAATGTCCAGTTCTCATCCGTAAAACAAAAAAACACACGTTTAAGGGCAATTTTCCTGCCACTTGTCACCGGCGGCGGAGGAGATGTGAGTGCTTAGTGACTTGGAGTAGGCCAGTGCACAACGTGGGCTCCGGGCTTGTCTATATCTGAGTTTCCTTACCAATCCATAGCCCTAAACCTAACCCCAACCCCTCCCTAACCCTAACCCTAACCCTAACCCCAACCCCTCCCTAACCCTAACCCTAACCCCTCCCTAACCCTAACCCCAACCCCTCCCCAACCCTAACCCCTAACCCTAACCCCAACCCCTCCCTAACCCTAACCCTAACCCCAACCCCTCCCTAACCCTAACCCCAACCCCACCCTAACCCCAACCCTAAACCCAACCCTAATCCCCACTCGGATTTTGACATGGTTCCTGGAGCTGCGTCTATTTCCCCTAACCTAACCCAGCCCGTGCCACCCCGAGTTGCTGCACTTGCATGGCCTTCTGCATATTTCCTGAACTGGCTAACTTACCTGATTAGAGAGTGCCAATAATTCTAATTTCATGACCTGAGTGGCCAATTTTGAAAAACACTTATAGAGAATGGAATGTTCGATGAGCACTGTGTTTTTTGGGGGTGCCAGTTAAACCAGTGCCATTTGGGGGTGCCAGCTTATATAAGAAATGTGTAAAACTGTGCAAGAAGGCCGGATGGCTAAGCACTAAATAGCATAATGTAAAACCGTGCTAGAAGGCCGGATGGCTAAGCACTAAATAGCAGAAATACTTATAGACAATGGAATGTTCGATGAGCACTGTGTTTTTTGGGGGTGCCAGTTAAACCAGTGCCATTTGGGGGTGCCAGTTTATAAAAAATTTGTAAAACTGTGCAGGAAGGCCGGATGGCTAAGCACTAAATAGCATAATGTAAAACTGTGCTAGAAGGCCGGATGGCTAAGCACTAAATAGCAGAAATACTTATAGACAATGGAATGTTCGATGAGCACTGTGTTTTTTGGGGGTGCCAGTTAAACCAGTGCCATTTGGGGGTGCCAGTTTATAAAAAATTTGTAAAACTGTGCAAGAAGGCCGGATGGCTAAGCACTAAATAGCAGAGTGTAAAACTGTGCAAGAAGGCCGGATGGCTAAGCACTAAATAGCAGAGGCCCAATTACTTGGCAAACAGAGTAGCTTGAAGGAAGATTTAAAGCCAGCTTTCGGGAGAGGTAAGGCCAGTTTGGGAAAAAGGAAAAGATATTGCCGCCTGAGAAGTGGGGGGAAAGAGAATAACGAAAGTACTTAGATGGGAAGCTGGTGGGCTAAGTGCTAAATAGCAGAGGCCCACTCACTTGGAAAACAGAGCAGCTGGGAGGATGTTTAAAGCCAGAATGGGGATAAGTAAAGCCAGCTTGGAAAAAGGAAAAGAAAATGGAAAAAGGAAAAGAAAATGGAGAGGCTAAGCCTGATTATGGACCAACAAAAACAAGATACAAACAAACAATGACGCATGAAACTGAATAACCTACCTGATGAGAGCGTTTGGAACAGCACTGAGTATGGGGGTGCCAATGTTTTCGAGCAGTGGGGGTGCCAATAGTCCAAATTTCAGGACATGAGTGGCCATTTTTTGAAAAATAATCTAAACAAAACTGAATGTTTAATTAACACTTTTTTTTGGGGGTGCAATTTTAACCAGTGCCATTTGGGGGTGCCATTTGACAAATTCTGTCTTTATCCACTGCCTGGACAAAGGAGGGAAAGAGAAGAAGAAAAAACTGAGAAAGGAAGCTAATGGGCTAAGCGCTAAATATCAAAGACCCAATCACCTGAAAAACAGAGCATCTCGTGAAAAAGGATTAAAGCCAACATGGAAAAATGCAAAGCCAGTTTGGAAAATGGAAAAAGGAAAAGAAAATGGAAGGAAAGAGAAGAAGAAAAAACTGAGAAAGGAAGCTAATGGGCTAAGCGCTAATTAGCAAAGACCCAATCACCTGGAAAACAGAGCATCTCGTGAAAAAGGATTAAAGCCAACATGGAAAAATGCAAAGCCAGTTTGGAAAATGGAAAAAGGAAAAGAAAATGGAAGGAAAGAGAAAAAGAAAAAACTGAGAAAGGAAGCTAATGGGCTAAGCGCTAAATAGCAAAGACCCAATCACCTGGTGAACAGAACATCTCGTGAAAAAGGATTAAAGCCAACATGGAAAAATGTGCAGCCAGTTTGGAAAATGGAAAAAGGAAGAGAAAATGGTAAGTCTATGCCTGATGAAGGTTTATATTAACCGAAACGTTGCAACAGACTTACCGTTAAAAATGACGTCATGGGGATCTGTGAAAAGGCAAATGTCCTGCATTAATGAATGAAATCGAATGTCCTGCATTAATGAATGAAATCGAATGTCCTGCATTATTGAATGAAATCAGAAGTCACTGGCTAAAAGGAAAAAAGGGGAAACACCCTCCATTTAAAAGGTCAAAAAGGGAAAGGGTTGCTAACAAGGGAAAGAGAGTGTGGGCAAATGTCCACTTCTCGCTAGCAAGAGAAAGAGAGAGTGGGCAAATGTCCAGTTCTCATCCGTAAAACAAAAAAACACACGTTTAAGGGCAATTTTCCTGCCACTTGTCACCGGCGGCGGAGGAGATGTGAGTGCTTAGTGACTTGGAGTAGGCCAGTGCACAACGTGGGCTCCGGGCTTGTCTATATCTGAGTTTCCTTACCAATCCATAGCCCTAAACCTAACCCCAACCCCTCCCTAACCCTAACCCTAACCCTAACCCCAACCCCTCCCTAACCCTAACCCTAACCCCTCCCTAACCCTAACCCCAACCCCTCCCCAACCCTAACCCCTAACCCTAACCCCAACCCCTCCCTAACCCTAACCCTAACCCCAACCCCTCCCTAACCCTAACCCCAACCCCACCCTAACCCCAACCCTAAACCCAACCCTAATCCCCACTCGGATTTTGACATGGTTCCTGGAGCTGCGTCTATTTCCCCTAACCTAACCCAGCCCGTGCCACCCCGAGTTGCTGCACTTGCATGGCCTTCTGCATATTTCCTGAACTGGCTAACTTACCTGATTAGAGAGTGCCAATAATTCTAATTTCATGACCTGAGTGGCCAATTTTGAAAAACACTTATAGAGAATGGAATGTTCGATGAGCACTGTGTTTTTTGGGGGTGCCAGTTAAACCAGTGCCATTTGGGGGTGCCAGCTTATATAAGAAATGTGTAAAACTGTGCAAGAAGGCCGGATGGCTAAGCACTAAATAGCATAATGTAAAACCGTGCTAGAAGGCCGGATGGCTAAGCACTAAATAGCAGAAATACTTATAGACAATGGAATGTTCGATGAGCACTGTGTTTTTTGGGGGTGCCAGTTAAACCAGTGCCATTTGGGGGTGCCAGTTTATAAAAAATTTGTAAAACTGTGCAGGAAGGCCGGATGGCTAAGCACTAAATAGCATAATGTAAAACTGTGCTAGAAGGCCGGATGGCTAAGCACTAAATAGCAGAAATACTTATAGACAATGGAATGTTCGATGAGCACTGTGTTTTTTGGGGGTGCCAGTTAAACCAGTGCCATTTGGGGGTGCCAGTTTATAAAAAATTTGTAAAACTGTGCAAGAAGGCCGGATGGCTAAGCACTAAATAGCAGAGTGTAAAACTGTGCAAGAAGGCCGGATGGCTAAGCACTAAATAGCAGAGGCCCAATTACTTGGCAAACAGAGTAGCTTGAAGGAAGATTTAAAGCCAGCTTTCGGGAGAGGTAAGGCCAGTTTGGGAAAAAGGAAAAGATATTGCCGCCTGAGAAGTGGGGGGAAAGAGAATAACGAAAGTACTTAGATGGGAAGCTGGTGGGCTAAGTGCTAAATAGCAGAGGCCCACTCACTTGGAAAACAGAGCAGCTGGGAGGATGTTTAAAGCCAGAATGGGGATAAGTAAAGCCAGCTTGGAAAAAGGAAAAGAAAATGGAAAAAGGAAAAGAAAATGGAGAGGCTAAGCCTGATTATGGACCAACAAAAACAAGATACAAACAAACAATGACGCATGAAACTGAATAACCTACCTGATGAGAGCGTTTGGAACAGCACTGAGTATGGGGGTGCCAATGTTTTCGAGCAGTGGGGGTGCCAATAGTCCAAATTTCAGGACATGAGTGGCCATTTTTTGAAAAATAATCTAAACAAAACTGAATGTTTAATTAACACTTTTTTTTGGGGGTGCAATTTTAACCAGTGCCATTTGGGGGTGCCATTTGACAAATTCTGTCTTTATCCACTGCCTGGACAAAGGAGGGAAAGAGAAGAAGAAAAAACTGAGAAAGGAAGCTAATGGGCTAAGCGCTAAATATCAAAGACCCAATCACCTGAAAAACAGAGCATCTCGTGAAAAAGGATTAAAGCCAACATGGAAAAATGCAAAGCCAGTTTGGAAAATGGAAAAAGGAAAAGAAAATGGAAGGAAAGAGAAGAAGAAAAAACTGAGAAAGGAAGCTAATGGGCTAAGCGCTAATTAGCAAAGACCCAATCACCTGGAAAACAGAGCATCTCGTGAAAAAGGATTAAAGCCAACATGGAAAAATGCAAAGCCAGTTTGGAAAATGGAAAAAGGAAAAGAAAATGGAAGGAAAGAGAAAAAGAAAAAACTGAGAAAGGAAGCTAATGGGCTAAGCGCTAAATAGCAAAGACCCAATCACCTGGTGAACAGAACATCTCGTGAAAAAGGATTAAAGCCAACATGGAAAAATGTGCAGCCAGTTTGGAAAATGGAAAAAGGAAGAGAAAATGGTAAGTCTATGCCTGATGAAGGTTTATATTAACCGAAACGTTGCAACAGACTTACCGTTAAAAATGACGTCATGGGGATCTGTGAAAAGGCAAATGTCCTGCATTAATGAATGAAATCGAATGTCCTGCATTAATGAATGAAATCGAATGTCCTGCATTATTGAATGAAATCAGAAGTCACTGGCTAAAAGGAAAAAAGGGGAAACACCCTCCATTTAAAAGGTCAAAAAGGGAAAGGGTTGCTAACAAGGGAAAGAGAGTGTGGGCAAATGTCCACTTCTCGCTAGCAAGAGAAAGAGAGAGTGGGCAAATGTCCAGTTCTCATCCGTAAAACAAAAAAACACACGTTT
This sequence comes from Silurus aristotelis, assembly GCF_946808225.1. Classification (NCBI taxonomy): domain Eukaryota; kingdom Metazoa; phylum Chordata; class Actinopteri; order Siluriformes; family Siluridae; genus Silurus; species Silurus aristotelis. The sequence goes on from NW_028149066.1 coordinate 115,407, forward strand.
AAGGGCAATTTTCCTGCCACTTGTCACCGGCGGCGGAGGAGATGTGAGTGCTTAGTGACTTGGAGTAGGCCAGTGCACAACGTGGGCTCCGGGCTTGTCTATATCTGAGTTTCCTTACCAATCCATAGCCCTAAACCTAACCCCAACCCCTCCCTAACCCTAACCCTAACCCTAACCCCAACCCCTCCCTAACCCTAACCCTAACCCCTCCCTAACCCTAACCCCAACCCCTCCCCAACCCTAACCCCTAACCCTAACCCCAACCCCTCCCTAACCCTAACCCTAACCCCAACCCCTCCCTAACCCTAACCCCAACCCCACCCTAACCCCAACCCTAAACCCAACCCTAATCCCCACTCGGATTTTGACATGGTTCCTGGAGCTGCGTCTATTTCCCCTAACCTAACCCAGCCCGTGCCACCCCGAGTTGCTGCACTTGCATGGCCTTCTGCATATTTCCTGAACTGGCTAACTTACCTGATTAGAGAGTGCCAATAATTCTAATTTCATGACCTGAGTGGCCAATTTTGAAAAACACTTATAGAGAATGGAATGTTCGATGAGCACTGTGTTTTTTGGGGGTGCCAGTTAAACCAGTGCCATTTGGGGGTGCCAGTTTATATAAGAAATGTGTAAAACTGTGCAAGAAGGCCGGATGGCTAAGCACTAAATAGCATAATGTAAAACCGTGCTAGAAGGCCGGATGGCTAAGCACTAAATAGCAGAAATACTTATAGACAATGGAATGTTCGATGAGCACTGTGTTTTTTGGGGGTGCCAGTTAAACCAGTGCCATTTGGGGGTGCCAGTTTATAAAAAATTTGTAAAACTGTGCAGGAAGGCCGGATGGCTAAGCACTAAATAGCATAATGTAAAACTGTGCTAGAAGGCCGGATGGCTAAGCACTAAATAGCAGAAATACTTATAGACAATGGAATGTTCGATGAGCACTGTGTTTTTTTGGGGGTGCCAGTTAAACCAGTGCCATTTGGGGGTGCCAGTTTATAAAAAATTTGTAAAACTGTGCAAGAAGGCCGGATGGCTAAGCACTAAATAGCAGAGTGTAAAACTGTGCAAGAAGGCCGGATGGCTAAGCACTAAATAGCAGAGGCCCAATTACTTGGCAAACAGAGTAGCTTGAAGGAAGATTTAAAGCCAGCTTTCGGGAGAGGTAAGGCCAGTTTGGGAAAAAGGAAAAGATATTGCCGCCTGAGAAGTGGGGGGAAAGAGAATAACGAAAGTACTTAGATGGGAAGCTGGTGGGCTAAGTGCTAAATAGCAGAGGCCCACTCACTTGGAAAACAGAGCAGCTGGGAGGATGTTTAAAGCCAGAATGGGGATAAGTAAAGCCAGCTTGGAAAAAGGAAAAGAAAATGGAAAAAGGAAAAGAAAATGGAGAGGCTAAGCCTGATTATGGACCAACAAAAACAAGATACAAACAAACAATGACGCATGAAACTGAATAACCTACCTGATGAGAGCGTTTGGAACAGCACTGAGTATGGGGGTGCCAATGTTTTCGAGCAGTGGGGGTGCCAATAGTCCAAATTTCAGGACATGAGTGGCCATTTTTTGAAAAATAATCTAAACAAAACTGAATGTTTAATTAACACTTTTTTTTGGGGGTGCAATTTTAACCAGTGCCATTTGGGGGTGCCATTTGACAAATTCTGTCTTTATCCACTGCCTGGACAAAGGAGGGAAAGAGAAGAAGAAAAAACTGAGAAAGGAAGCTAATGGGCTAAGCGCTAAATATCAAAGACCCAATCACCTGAAAAACAGAGCATCTCGTGAAAAAGGATTAAAGCCAACATGGAAAAATGCAAAGCCAGTTTGGAAAATGGAAAAAGGAAAAGAAAATGGAAGGAAAGAGAAGAAGAAAAAACTGAGAAAGGAAGCTAATGGGCTAAGCGCTAATTAGCAAAGACCCAATCACCTGGAAAACAGAGCATCTCGTGAAAAAGGATTAAAGCCAACATGGAAAAATGCAAAGCCAGTTTGGAAAATGGAAAAAGGAAAAGAAAATGGAAGGAAAGAGAAAAAGAAAAAACTGAGAAAGGAAGCTAATGGGCTAAGCGCTAAATAGCAAAGACCCAATCACCTGGTGAACAGAACATCTCGTGAAAAAGGATTAAAGCCAACATGGAAAAATGTGCAGCCAGTTTGGAAAATGGAAAAAGGAAGAGAAAATGGTAAGTCTATGCCTGATGAAGGTTTATATTAACCGAAACGTTGCAACAGACTTACCGTTAAAAATGACGTCATGGGGATCTGTGAAAAGGCAAATGTCCTGCATTAATGAATGAAATCGAATGTCCTGCATTAATGAATGAAATCGAATGTCCTGCATTATTGAATGAAATCAGAAGTCACTGGCTAAAAGGAAAAAAGGGGAAACACCCTCCATTTAAAAGGTCAAAAAGGGAAAGGGTTGCTAACAAGGGAAAGAGAGTGTGGGCAAATGTCCACTTCTCGCTAGCAAGAGAAAGAGAGAGTGGGCAAATGTCCAGTTCTCATCCGTAAAACAAAAAAACACACGTTTAAGGGCAATTTTCCTGCCACTTGTCACCGGCGGCGGAGGAGATGTGAGTGCTTAGTGACTTGGAGTAGGCCAGTGCACAACGTGGGCTCCGGGCTTGTCTATATCTGAGTTTCCTTACCAATCCATAGCCCTAAACCTAACCCCAACCCCTCCCTAACCCTAACCCTAACCCTAACCCCAACCCCTCCCTAACCCTAACCCTAACCCCTCCCTAACCCTAACCCCAACCCCTCCCCAACCCTAACCCCTAACCCTAACCCCAACCCCTCCCTAACCCTAACCCTAACCCCAACCCCTCCCTAACCCTAACCCCAACCCCACCCTAACCCCAACCCTAAACCCAACCCTAATCCCCACTCGGATTTTGACATGGTTCCTGGAGCTGCGTCTATTTCCCCTAACCTAACCCAGCCCGTGCCACCCCGAGTTGCTGCACTTGCATGGCCTTCTGCATATTTCCTGAACTGGCTAACTTACCTGATTAGAGAGTGCCAATAATTCTAATTTCATGACCTGAGTGGCCAATTTTGAAAAACACTTATAGAGAATGGAATGTTCGATGAGCACTGTGTTTTTTGGGGGTGCCAGTTAAACCAGTGCCATTTGGGGGTGCCAGCTTATATAAGAAATGTGTAAAACTGTGCAAGAAGGCCGGATGGCTAAGCACTAAATAGCATAATGTAAAACCGTGCTAGAAGGCCGGATGGCTAAGCACTAAATAGCAGAAATACTTATAGACAATGGAATGTTCGATGAGCACTGTGTTTTTTGGGGGTGCCAGTTAAACCAGTGCCATTTGGGGGTGCCAGTTTATAAAAAATTTGTAAAACTGTGCAGGAAGGCCGGATGGCTAAGCACTAAATAGCATAATGTAAAACTGTGCTAGAAGGCCGGATGGCTAAGCACTAAATAGCAGAAATACTTATAGACAATGGAATGTTCGATGAGCACTGTGTTTTTTGGGGGTGCCAGTTAAACCAGTGCCATTTGGGGGTGCCAGTTTATAAAAAATTTGTAAAACTGTGCAAGAAGGCCGGATGGCTAAGCACTAAATAGCAGAGTGTAAAACTGTGCAAGAAGGCCGGATGGCTAAGCACTAAATAGCAGAGGCCCAATTACTTGGCAAACAGAGTAGCTTGAAGGAAGATTTAAAGCCAGCTTTCGGGAGAGGTAAGGCCAGTTTGGGAAAAAGGAAAAGATATTGCCGCCTGAGAAGTGGGGGGAAAGAGAATAACGAAAGTACTTAGATGGGAAGCTGGTGGGCTAAGTGCTAAATAGCAGAGGCCCACTCACTTGGAAAACAGAGCAGCTGGGAGGATGTTTAAAGCCAGAATGGGGATAAGTAAAGCCAGCTTGGAAAAAGGAAAAGAAAATGGAAAAAGGAAAAGAAAATGGAGAGGCTAAGCCTGATTATGGACCAACAAAAACAAGATACAAACAAACAATGACGCATGAAACTGAATAACCTACCTGATGAGAGCGTTTGGAACAGCACTGAGTATGGGGGTGCCAATGTTTTCGAGCAGTGGGGGTGCCAATAGTCCAAATTTCAGGACATGAGTGGCCATTTTTTGAAAAATAATCTAAACAAAACTGAATGTTTAATTAACACTTTTTTTTGGGGGTGCAATTTTAACCAGTGCCATTTGGGGGTGCCATTTGACAAATTCTGTCTTTATCCACTGCCTGGACAAAGGAGGGAAAGAGAAGAAGAAAAAACTGAGAAAGGAAGCTAATGGGCTAAGCGCTAAATATCAAAGACCCAATCACCTGAAAAACAGAGCATCTCGTGAAAAAGGATTAAAGCCAACATGGAAAAATGCAAAGCCAGTTTGGAAAATGGAAAAAGGAAAAGAAAATGGAAGGAAAGAGAAGAAGAAAAAACTGAGAAAGGAAGCTAATGGGCTAAGCGCTAATTAGCAAAGACCCAATCACCTGGAAAACAGAGCATCTCGTGAAAAAGGATTAAAGCCAACATGGAAAAATGCAAAGCCAGTTTGGAAAATGGAAAAAGGAAAAGAAAATGGAAGGAAAGAGAAAAAGAAAAAACTGAGAAAGGAAGCTAATGGGCTAAGCGCTAAATAGCAAAGACCCAATCACCTGGTGAACAGAACATCTCGTGAAAAAGGATTAAAGCCAACATGGAAAAATGTGCAGCCAGTTTGGAAAATGGAAAAAGGAAGAGAAAATGGTAAGTCTATGCCTGATGAAGGTTTATATTAACCGAAACGTTGCAACAGACTTACCGTTAAAAATGACGTCATGGGGATCTGTGAAAAGGCAAATGTCCTGCATTAATGAATGAAATCGAATGTCCTGCATTAATGAATGAAATCGAATGTCCTGCATTATTGAATGAAATCAGAAGTCACTGGCTAAAAGGAAAAAAGGGGAAACACCCTCCATTTAAAAGGTCAAAAAGGGAAAGGGTTGCTAACAAGGGAAAGAGAGTGTGGGCAAATGTCCACTTCTCGCTAGCAAGAGAAAGAGAGAGTGGGCAAATGTCCAGTTCTCATCCGTAAAACAAAAAAACACACGTTTAAGGGCAATTTTCCTGCCACTTGTCACCGGCGGCGGAGGAGATGTGAGTGCTTAGTGACTTGGAGTAGGCCAGTGCACAACGTGGGCTCCGGGCTTGTCTATATCTGAGTTTCCTTACCAATCCATAGCCCTAAACCTAACCCCAACCCCTCCCTAACCCTAACCCTAACCCCAACCCCTCCCTAACCCTAACCCTAACCCCTCCCTAACCCTAACCCCAACCCCTCCCCAACCCTAACCCCTAACCCTAACCCCAACCCCTCCCTAACCCTAACCCTAACCCCAACCCCTCCCTAACCCTAACCCCAACCCCACCCTAACCCCAACCCTAAACCCAACCCTAATCCCCACTCGGATTTTGACATGGTTCCTGGAGCTGCGTCTATTTCCCCTAACCTAACCCAGCCCGTGCCACCCCGAGTTGCTGCACTTGCATGGCCTTCTGCATATTTCCTGAACTGGCTAACTTACCTGATTAGAGAGTGCCAATAATTCTAATTTCATGACCTGAGTGGCCAATTTTGAAAAACACTTATAGAGAATGGAATGTTCGATGAGCACTGTGTTTTTTGGGGGTGCCAGTTAAACCAGTGCCATTTGGGGGTGCCAGCTTATATAAGAAATGTGTAAAACTGTGCAAGAAGGCCGGATGGCTAAGCACTAAATAGCATAATGTAAAACCGTGCTAGAAGGCCGGATGGCTAAGCACTAAATAGCAGAAATACTTATAGACAATGGAATGTTCGATGAGCACTGTGTTTTTTGGGGGTGCCAGTTAAACCAGTGCCATTTGGGGGTGCCAGTTTATAAAAAATTTGTAAAACTGTGCAGGAAGGCCGGATGGCTAAGCACTAAATAGCATAATGTAAAACTGTGCTAGAAGGCCGGATGGCTAAGCACTAAATAGCAGAAATACTTATAGACAATGGAATGTTCGATGAGCACTGTGTTTTTTGGGGGTGCCAGTTAAACCAGTGCCATTTGGGGGTGCCAGTTTATAAAAAATTTGTAAAACTGTGCAAGAAGGCCGGATGGCTAAGCACTAAATAGCAGAGTGTAAAACTGTGCAAGAAGGCCGGATGGCTAAGCACTAAATAGCAGAGGCCCAATTACTTGGCAAACAGAGTAGCTTGAAGGAAGATTTAAAGCCAGCTTTCGGGAGAGGTAAGGCCAGTTTGGGAAAAAGGAAAAGATATTGCCGCCTGAGAAGTGGGGGGAAAGAGAATAACGAAAGTACTTAGATGGGAAGCTGGTGGGCTAAGTGCTAAATAGCAGAGGCCCACTCACTTGGAAAACAGAGCAGCTGGGAGGATGTTTAAAGCCAGAATGGGGATAAGTAAAGCCAGCTTGGAAAAAGGAAAAGAAAATGGAAAAAGGAAAAGAAAATGGAGAGGCTAAGCCTGATTATGGACCAACAAAAACAAGATACAAACAAACAATGACGCATGAAACTGAATAACCTACCTGATGAGAGCGTTTGGAACAGCACTGAGTATGGGGGTGCCAATGTTTTCGAGCAGTGGGGGTGCCAATAGTCCAAATTTCAGGACATGAGTGGCCATTTTTTGAAAAATAATCTAAACAAAACTGAATGTTTAATTAACACTTTTTTTTGGGGGTGCAATTTTAACCAGTGCCATTTGGGGGTGCCATTTGACAAATTCTGTCTTTATCCACTGCCTGGACAAAGGAGGGAAAGAGAAGAAGAAAAAACTGAGAAAGGAAGCTAATGGGCTAAGCGCTAAATATCAAAGACCCAATCACCTGAAAAACAGAGCATCTCGTGAAAAAGGATTAAAGCCAACATGGAAAAATGCAAAGCCAGTTTGGAAAATGGAAAAAGGAAAAGAAAATGGAAGGAAAGAGAAGAAGAAAAAACTGAGAAAGGAAGCTAATGGGCTAAGCGCTAATTAGCAAAGACCCAATCACCTGGAAAACAGAGCATCTCGTGAAAAAGGATTAAAGCCAACATGGAAAAATGCAAAGCCAGTTTGGAAAATGGAAAAAGGAAAAGAAAATGGAAGGAAAGAGAAAAAGAAAAAACTGAGAAAGGAAGCTAATGGGCTAAGCGCTAAATAGCAAAGACCCAATCACCTGGTGAACAGAACATCTCGTGAAAAAGGATTAAAGCCAACATGGAAAAATGTGCAGCCAGTTTGGAAAATGGAAAAAGGAAGAGAAAATGGTAAGTCTATGCCTGATGAAGGTTTATATTAACCGAAACGTTGCAACAGACTTACCGTTAAAAATGACGTCATGGGGATCTGTGAAAAGGCAAATGTCCTGCATTAATGAATGAAATCGAATGTCCTGCATTAATGAATGAAATCGAATGTCCTGCATTATTGAATGAAATCAGAAGTCACTGGCTAAAAGGAAAAAAGGGGAAACACCCTCCATTTAAAAGGTCAAAAAGGGAAAGGGTTGCTAACAAGGGAAAGAGAGTGTGGGCAAATGTCCACTTCTCGCTAGCAAGAGAAAGAGAGAGTGGGCAAATGTCCAGTTCTCATCCGTAAAACAAAAAAACACACGTTTAAGGGCAATTTTCCTGCCACTTGTCACCGGCGGCGGAGGAGATGTGAGTGCTTAGTGACTTGGAGTAGGCCAGTGCACAACGTGGGCTCCGGGCTTGTCTATATCTGAGTTTCCTTACCAATCCATAGCCCTAAACCTAACCCCAACCCCTCCCTAACCCTAACCCTAACCCTAACCCCAACCCCTCCCTAACCCTAACCCTAACCCCTCCCTAACCCTAACCCCAACCCCTCCCCAACCCTAACCCCTAACCCTAACCCCAACCCCTCCCTAACCCTAACCCTAACCCCAACCCCTCCCTAACCCTAACCCCAACCCCACCCTAACCCCAACCCTAAACCCAACCCTAATCCCCACTCGGATTTTGACATGGTTCCTGGAGCTGCGTCTATTTCCCCTAACCTAACCCAGCCCGTGCCACCCCGAGTTGCTGCACTTGCATGGCCTTCTGCATATTTCCTGAACTGGCTAACTTACCTGATTAGAGAGTGCCAATAATTCTAATTTCATGACCTGAGTGGCCAATTTTGAAAAACACTTATAGAGAATGGAATGTTCGATGAGCACTGTGTTTTTTGGGGGTGCCAGTTAAACCAGTGCCATTTGGGGGTGCCAGCTTATATAAGAAATGTGTAAAACTGTGCAAGAAGGCCGGATGGCTAAGCACTAAATAGCATAATGTAAAACCGTGCTAGAAGGCCGGATGGCTAAGCACTAAATAGCAGAAATACTTATAGACAATGGAATGTTCGATGAGCACTGTGTTTTTTGGGGGTGCCAGTTAAACCAGTGCCATTTGGGGGTGCCAGTTTATAAAAAATTTGTAAAACTGTGCAGGAAGGCCGGATGGCTAAGCACTAAATAGCATAATGTAAAACTGTGCTAGAAGGCCGGATGGCTAAGCACTAAATAGCAGAAATACTTATAGACAATGGAATGTTCGATGAGCACTGTGTTTTTTGGGGGTGCCAGTTAAACCAGTGCCATTTGGGGGTGCCAGTTTATAAAAAATTTGTAAAACTGTGCAAGAAGGCCGGATGGCTAAGCACTAAATAGCAGAGTGTAAAACTGTGCAAGAAGGCCGGATGGCTAAGCACTAAATAGCAGAGGCCCAATTACTTGGCAAACAGAGTAGCTTGAAGGAAGATTTAAAGCCAGCTTTCGGGAGAGGTAAGGCCAGTTTGGGAAAAAGGAAAAGATATTGCCGCCTGAGAAGTGGGGGGAAAGAGAATAACGAAAGTACTTAGATGGGAAGCTGGTGGGCTAAGTGCTAAATAGCAGAGGCCCACTCACTTGGAAAACAGAGCAGCTGGGAGGATGTTTAAAGCCAGAATGGGGATAAGTAAAGCCAGCTTGGAAAAAGGAAAAGAAAATGGAAAAAGGAAAAGAAAATGGAGAGGCTAAGCCTGATTATGGACCAACAAAAACAAGATACAAACAAACAATGACGCATGAAACTGAATAACCTACCTGATGAGAGCGTTTGGAACAGCACTGAGTATGGGGGTGCCAATGTTTTCGAGCAGTGGGGGTGCCAATAGTCCAAATTTCAGGACATGAGTGGCCATTTTTTGAAAAATAATCTAAACAAAACTGAATGTTTAATTAACACTTTTTTTTGGGGGTGCAATTTTAACCAGTGCCATTTGGGGGTGCCATTTGACAAATTCTGTCTTTATCCACTGCCTGGACAAAGGAGGGAAAGAGAAGAAGAAAAAACTGAGAAAGGAAGCTAATGGGCTAAGCGCTAAATATCAAAGACCCAATCACCTGAAAAACAGAGCATCTCGTGAAAAAGGATTAAAGCCAACATGGAAAAATGCAAAGCCAGTTTGGAAAATGGAAAAAGGAAAAGAAAATGGAAGGAAAGAGAAGAAGAAAAAACTGAGAAAGGAAGCTAATGGGCTAAGCGCTAATTAGCAAAGACCCAATCACCTGGAAAACAGAGCATCTCGTGAAAAAGGATTAAAGCCAACATGGAAAAATGCAAAGCCAGTTTGGAAAATGGAAAAAGGAAAAGAAAATGGAAGGAAAGAGAAAAAGAAAAAACTGAGAAAGGAAGCTAATGGGCTAAGCGCTAAATAGCAAAGACCCAATCACCTGGTGAACAGAACATCTCGTGAAAAAGGATTAAAGCCAACATGGAAAAATGTGCAGCCAGTTTGGAAAATGGAAAAAGGAAGAGAAAATGGTAAGTCTATGCCTGATGAAGGTTTATATTAACCGAAACGTTGCAACAGACTTACCGTTAAAAATGACGTCATGGGGATCTGTGAAAAGGCAAATGTCCTGCATTAATGAATGAAATCGAATGTCCTGCATTAATGAATGAAATCGAATGTCCTGCATTATTGAATGAAATCAGAAGTCACTGGCTAAAAGGAAAAAAGGGGAAACACCCTCCATTTAAAAGGTCAAAAAGGGAAAGGGTTGCTAACAAGGGAAAGAGAGTGTGGGCAAATGTCCACTTCTCGCTAGCAAGAGAAAGAGAGAGTGGGCAAATGTCCAGTTCTCATCCGTAAAACAAAAAAACACACGTTTAAGGGCAATTTTCCTGCCACTTGTCACCGGCGGCGGAGGAGATGTGAGTGCTTAGTGACTTGGAGTAGGCCAGTGCACAACGTGGGCTCCGGGCTTGTCTATATCTGAGTTTCCTTACCAATCCATAGCCCTAAACCTAACCCCAACCCCTCCCTAACCCTAACCCTAACCCTAACCCCAACCCCTCCCTAACCCTAACCCTAACCCCTCCCTAACCCTAACCCCAACCCCTCCCCAACCCTAACCCCTAACCCTAACCCCAACCCCTCCCTAACCCTAACCCTAACCCCAACCCCTCCCTAACCCTAACCCCAACCCCACCCTAACCCCAACCCTAAACCCAACCCTAATCCCCACTCGGATTTTGACATGGTTCCTGGAGCTGCGTCTATTTCCCCTAACCTAACCCAGCCCGTGCCACCCCGAGTTGCTGCACTTGCATGGCCTTCTGCATATTTCCTGAACTGGCTAACTTACCTGATTAGAGAGTGCCAATAATTCTAATTTCATGACCTGAGTGGCCAATTTTGAAAAACACTTATAGAGAATGGAATGTTCGATGAGCACTGTGTTTTTTGGGGGTGCCAGTTAAACCAGTGCCATTTGGGGGTGCCAGCTTATATAAGAAATGTGTAAAACTGTGCAAGAAGGCCGGATGGCTAAGCACTAAATAGCATAATGTAAAACCGTGCTAGAAGGCCGGATGGCTAAGCACTAAATAGCAGAAATACTTATAGACAATGGAATGTTCGATGAGCACTGTGTTTTTTGGGGGTGCCAGTTAAACCAGTGCCATTTGGGGGTGCCAGTTTATAAAAAATTTGTAAAACTGTGCAGGAAGGCCGGATGGCTAAGCACTAAATAGCATAATGTAAAACTGTGCTAGAAGGCCGGATGGCTAAGCACTAAATAGCAGAAATACTTATAGACAATGGAATGTTCGATGAGCACTGTGTTTTTTGGGGGTGCCAGTTAAACCAGTGCCATTTGGGGGTGCCAGTTTATAAAAAATTTGTAAAACTGTGCAAGAAGGCCGGATGGCTAAGCACTAAATAGCAGAGTGTAAAACTGTGCAAGAAGGCCGGATGGCTAAGCACTAAATAGCAGAGGCCCAATTACTTGGCAAACAGAGTAGCTTGAAGGAAGATTTAAAGCCAGCTTTCGGGAGAGGTAAGGCCAGTTTGGGAAAAAGGAAAAGATATTGCCGCCTGAGAAGTGGGGGGAAAGAGAATAACGAAAGTACTTAGATGGGAAGCTGGTGGGCTAAGTGCTAAATAGCAGAGGCCCACTCACTTGGAAAACAGAGCAGCTGGGAGGATGTTTAAAGCCAGAATGGGGATAAGTAAAGCCAGCTTGGAAAAAGGAAAAGAAAATGGAAAAAGGAAAAGAAAATGGAGAGGCTAAGCCTGATTATGGACCAACAAAAACAAGATAC
>NW_028149064.1:0-5000 GCF_946808225.1 Silurus aristotelis
ATCCTGGACGGTAATAAAGCAGCAGAAAACTGGAATGCATTTTCCAAGTGGGCCGGCTCTGTGAAGAATCTCCCAGTTCTCCTCAACTTCAAGGTGATTAAATCAATCATCAATACACAGTTCATTAATTAAAACTTCATTTATTTCATGTTTATTTGTATTGAGTTTTTAATAATGAACATGGTCTCAGAGCAGCTTTACACAGATAATGTGGTGATAAAATGAAGATGTTTTTTATAAGTGTAAGTTTGTCCCTGATGAACAAGTCGGTGGAGACTGTGGTGAAGGAAAAACTCCCTGAGATGCAGAAGGAAGAAACCTTGAGAGGAACCAGACTCAAGAGGGAACCTCATCCTCATCTGGGTGCCACCAAATGTCCATTTATTACAGATAAACGATGTTGAGGTGCAGTGATGAAGATCAGAGCAAACTGTCGTCCTGAGTCAGTGTAGCAGACTGTTGACCTCAACTACAGTTCAAATCCAACCTCAAAGCTCCTGATCTTACTCCGGAGTTTTATGAATCTCCAAGGCGTTGATGAGAAACATACTCAATACACAATAGTTATAAATCAATATTTATAGACTGTACACACTCCACTTCTTAGAGCACACACACACACACACACACACACACTGATGATGGTGATGGTGGTGATGATGATGGTGATGATGATGATGGTGATGATGTTTTTATTAGACACGGCCATTGTATGAGTTGGTGAAGGAGGTGTCATGTTCTGAGGTAAAGAAAATCTACCTGAAGCGAGCGACAGAAGCGTATCTGAGGGAAACAGACACATGTCGCTGCAGTCCCTGCAGAAATAATGCTCTCTCTGTACTCACAAACGGAGTGTGTGTGTGTGTGTGTAAACTGGGAACAAAGGGACCTGCATGTGAGAGTGGAACACCAGTAAATGAACAACCAGGTATAAACACACACACACACACACACACACACACACACACACACACACACACACACACACACACACACACACACACACACACACACACACACACACACACACGCACACAAAGCCATTGTTAATCATGTAAAATATCAGACTTGGTTCTAAAATGAGGAGTGTGTATATATACAGTGTGTGTGTGTGTGTGTGTGTGTGTGTGTGTGTGTGTGTGTGTGTGTGTGTGTGTGTGCGCGCGCGCGCGCGTGGGTGTGCGCTTGTGTGTTTGTTTATAGGTGTGATTCATGGAAGTTGGTCCTGCTGGTCAGAGTGGAGTTCCTGTTCTGGAGGTCAACACAGAAGAACTCGTTCCTGCTCACGTCCTGTACCTCAGAACGGAAACAACTGCATCGGGAATGCAGAAGAAACTCAGAATTGTGATGACGAGCAGCAGCTGCAGTATCTACGGTGATGAGAACATCATGATATGTCTTCATCATTACTCATCTCCATCATCTCCATCATTACACATCCCCATCACCTCCATCATTACACATCCCCATCACCTCCATCATTACACATCCCCATCACCTCCATCATTACACATCCCCATCATCTCCATTATTAGTCATCTCCATCATCTCCATCATTACACATCCCCATCACCTCCATCATTACACATCTCCATCATCTCCATCATTACACATCCCCATCATCTCCATTATTAGTCATCTCCATCACCTCCATCATTACACATCCCCATCACCTCCATCATTACACATCTCCATCATCTCCATCATTACACATCCCCATCATCTCCATCATTACACATCTCCATCATCTCCATCATTACACATCCCCATCATCTCCATCATTACACATCTCCATCATCTCCATCATTACACATCCCCATCATCTCCATCATTACACATCTCCATCATCTCCATCATTACACATCCCCATCACCTCCATCATTACACATCCCCATCACCTCCATCATTACACATCCCCATCACCTCCATCATTACACATCCCCATCATCTCCATTATTAGTCATCTCCATCATCTCCATCATTACACATCCCCATCATCTCCATCATTACACATCCCCATCACCTCCATCATTACACATCCCCATCACCTCCATCATTACACATCCCCATCATCTCCATCATTACACATCCCCATCATCTCCATCATTACACATCCCCATCACCTCCATCATTACACATCCCCATCACCTCCATCATTACACATCCCCATCATCTCCATCATTACACATCCCCATCATCTCCATCATTACACATCCCCATCACCTCCATCATTACACATCCCCATCACCTCCATCATTACACATCCCCATCACCTCCATCATTACACATCCCCATCATCTCCATTATTAGTCATCTCCATCATCTCCATCATTACACATCCCCATCACCTCCATCATTACACATCTCCATCATCTCCATCATTACACATCCCCATCATCTCCATTATTAGTCATCTCCATCACCTCCATCATTACACATCCCCATCACCTCCATCATTACACATCTCCATCATCTCCATCATTACACATCCCCATCATCTCCATCATTACACATCTCCATCATCTCCATCATTACACATCCCCATCATCTCCATCATTACACATCTCCATCATCTCCATCATTACACATCCCCATCATCTCCATCATTACACATCTCCATCATCTCCATCATTACACATCTCCATCATCTCCATTATTAGTCATCTCCATCATCCCCATCATTACACATCCCCATCATCTCCATTATTAGTCATCTCCATCATCTCCATCATTACACATCTCCATCACCTCCATCATTACACATCTCCATCATCTCCATTATTAGTCATCTCCATCATCTCCATCATTACACATCTCCATCACCTCCATCATTACACATCTCCATCATCTCCATCATTACACATCTCCATCACCTCCATCATTACACATCTCCATCATCTCCATTATTAGTCATCTCCATCACCTCCATCATTACACATCTCCATCACCTCCATCATTACACATCTCCATCATCTCCATTATTAGTCATCTCCATCATCTCCATCATTACACATCTCCATCACCTCCATCATTACACATCCCCATCACCTCCATCATTTCACATCCCCATCACCTCCATCATTACACATCCCCATCATCTTCATCATTACACATCTCCATCATTACACATCTCCATCATCTCCATCATTACACATCTCCATCATTTCCATCATTACACATCTCCATCATTTCCATCATTACACATCTCCATCATCTCCATCATTACACATCTCCATCATCTCCATCATTACACATCTCCATCATTTCCATCATTACACATCTCCATCATCTCCATCATTACACATCCCCATCATCTCCATCATTACACATCTCCATCATCTTCATCATTACACATCTCCATCATTACACATCTCCATCATCTCCATCATTACACATCTCCATCATCTCCATCATTACACATCTCCATCACCTCCAGAAATGTTGATGAAAATGGTGTGATGATTATTTTCAGGAAGTTTCAGCCGCATTGCTTTGATCCAAGTCTGGAACCCACCAAGAGCTGCAGGAGTCCTCCTTCTCTGTTCAACGGCTTCATCCTGGTGAGAGAAATGTTGTGTGTGTGCGTGTGTGTGTGTGTGTGTGTGTGTGTGTGTGTGTGTGTGTGTGTGTATATAAAACCCAGTTATTGGTGTTACAGACGTCAGGTGAGTCTCAGTGTCTCGAGCCCGAATAAATGTGGAGGTTTGTGTTATGAAGGAGATCCAGTGTAAATCATCTGCCAAATTAAATATACGGATCAGGAATCAGAATTTCATAGCGGATCGGTGGAGGTCCGGGTTACCAACAACCACCACAGGTATCATTAACAACAGGGTACCGGTGTAAACTGTGCTGCTGTTGGCTGAAGGAGGAGAAGGAGAGGAGGAAGACGTCTACAGAGACAGCAGGGAAAGGAGAAGTGGAGGAGAAGTGGAGGAGAAGCGGAGGAGAGTGGAGGAGAAGTGGAGGAGAGTGGAGGAGAAGTGGAGGTTCAGGTTGGTACTTTAAATGTTGGTACTATGACTGGTAAAGGGAGAGAGGGAGCTGATATGATGGAGAGGAGAAAGGTAGAGATGTTGTGTGGAAAGGGAGTAAGAGCAGGAACATTGGAGGTGTTTAAACTGTTCTATCATGGTGTGGATGGAAAGAGAAATGGTGTAGGGGGATTCTGAAGGAAGAGTACAGTAAGAGTGTAGTGGAGGTGAAGAGAGTTTCTGATAGGGTGATGATCGTGAAGCTGGAAGTTGAAGAAGTGATGTTAAATGTCATCAGTGTTTATGCTCCACAAGTGGGTTGTGGGATGGAGGAGAAGGAAAGATTCTGGAGTGAATTAGATGAAGTGGTAGAAGGTGAACGTAGGAATGAAAGATTGGTGATTGGGGACTTTAATGGTCATGTAGGTGAAGGGAACAGAGGTGATGAGGAGGTGATGGTAGGTGTGGTTTTAAGGAGAGGAATGTGGAAGGGCAGATGGTGGTAGATTTTGCTAAAAGGATGGAAATGGCAGTGGTGAACACGTATTTTAAGAAGAAGGAGGATCATAGGGTGACGTATAAGAGTGGAGGAAGGTGCACACAGGTGGACTATTTTCTATGTAGGAGATGCAACCTGAAGGAGATTGGAGACTGTAAGGTGTTGGCGGGGGACAGTGTAGCTAGACAGCATCGGATGGTGGTCTGTAGGATGGTTTTGGAGATTGGGCAACTACTGAAGAAGTGATAAGAGAGACAGCTATAGAAAGGTTCTTGGTGTGACATCTGGAAATAGAAAGGAAGATAAAGAGACGTGGTGGTGGAATGAGGAAGTGCAGGAGAGCAAAAGGAGAAAGAGGTTGGAGACACAGAATTGGAATCGGCAGGGTGATGAAAAAAGTAGGCAGGGGAACAAGGAGATGCAGCAGCAGGTGAAGAGGAGTGTGGCAAAAGCAAAGGCATATGAGGAGCTGTAGGAGAAGTTGGACACTGAGGAAGGAGAAAAGGATTTGTAGCGATTGTCCAGGC
>NW_028149064.1:10000-20059 GCF_946808225.1 Silurus aristotelis
AAAACAACCATTTAACTTCCACCTCCATGTGTGAGTGTGGGGGTGAGGGAGTCTGATCACATCTTCTCTTTTGTTCTCCATACACCAATTTTTCTGTAGGAGACAGAAAAGTCCCATTTGGACTCCACAGAACTTTCAACAACTCATTTACTGGTACATCAGTGTGTGTTTGTGCCTTTTACATGCCTGTGTCTCAAACACCATTAAACTCCAGGTGTTTCCAGACTTCTCACAGGAAATGATAACTTTTTCAACCAAAGTCAAGTGGAGGTGCAAATTGTCTTTGTGTGTGTGTGTGTGTGTGTATGTGAAATTCATTTACTTTGTTGTAGTTTACTTTGTGTTACTGTTTTCTCCTGCAGGAATTTTGTCAGTAAAATCTGAATACGTTTTTATGTCTCTCTGATGAACAGATGAAACAAAGACATGTCACTGTAAATCCCTGGACGAGTGTATCCCTTCATCTCGCTGGATCAACATCTGCGTACGTTTAACTAAGGACTCTGAGATATCCACAGTAACGGAGTGTGAGGTCGGAGTGCGCCGTTGCCGAGGGGAAACTCCTCAAATCCTGAAACTGCAGGCGTGTGAGGAGTAACATCTGGAACATTCCTTTACATAACCTTCACCTCCTTCTCCTACAGAACATCATCACTATAACCCTGAACATGTATATAACCTTCACCTCCTTCTCCTACAGAACATCATCACTATAACCCTGAACATGTATATAACCTTCACCTCCTTCTCCTACAGAACATCATCACTATAACCCTGAACATGTATATAACCTTCACCTCCTTCTCCTACAGAACATCATCACTATAACCCTGAACATGTATATAACCTTCACCTCCTTCTCCTACAGAACATCATCACTATAACCCTGAACATGTATATAACCTTCACCTCCTTCTCCTACAGAACATCATCACTATAACCCTGAACATGTATATAACCTTCACCTCCTTCTCCTACAGAACATCATCACTATAACCCTGAACATGTATATAACCTTCACCTCCTTCTCCTACAGAACATCATCACTATAACCCTGAACATGTATATAACCTTCACCTCCTTCTCCTACAGAACATCATCACTATAACCCTGAACATGTATATAACCTTCACCTCCTTCTCCTACAGAACATCATCACTATAACCCTGAACATGTATATAACCTTCACCTCCTTCTCCTACAGAACATCATCACTATAACCCTGAACATGTATATAACCTTCACCTCCTTCTCCTACAGAACATCATCACTATAACCCTGAACATGTATATAACCTTCACCTCCTTCTCCTACAGAACATCATCACTATAACCCTGAACATGTATATAACCTTCACCTCCTTCTCCTACAGAACATCATCACTATAACCCTGAACATGTATATAACCTTCACCTCCTTCTCCTACAGAACATCATCACTATAACCCTGAACATGTATATAACCTTCAGTGTGTTTACTTTTTAACAGCAAAGTACTGATCATCTGAGCGACTGCAGCCAAGTGATGCTGCCGTAAACTCCACATAGGTTCACTGGATTAATATTATCAGGATATATATATATATGTGTGTGTGTGTGTGTGTGTGTGTGTGTGTGTGTGTGTGTGTGTGTGTGTGTGTGTGTGTGTGTGTGTGTGTGTGTGCAAGAATAAGTTTGAGTACAGCAGAATTCTTGACTTTTATTTAGATTATTTTATACACAAAATATATAAAGACACACACACACACACACACACACACACACACACACACACACGCTAAGTACAATACACACCGATTACATTATTAAACTTTTATAAAGGAAAATGAAAACAGCAGCAGTGTTTAATTTGTTCATCTTCCACACGGTGTTTATTTCATGCTGAAAGAGAGAACAGGACACAATCAATAGTGCATCAACACACACACACACACACACACACACACACACACACACACACACACACACACACACACACAAATAAAACATTTCTGCTGTGATGAATCTCAGCTCGAGTCTCTGATTTCTGCACAAAACCACAGAACAGTAATCTCAGATCTACACTCAGAGTCTCTGCACCGTATGGAGATCTTCACATCTGCTCTTCTACACTTCTGCCTTCTCATATACTCACATCTACATTTAACATTTATGGCATTTTGGCAGATGCTCTCATCCAAAGTGACTTACATTTATCACGTTCATACAACTGAGCATACACTGGAGATCTAAATTAGAGAACAATTTATAAACAATTGAACAATTCTGAAGTAATGTGATCTTCACTGCTCAACAGTTGAAGGAGTTTTTGTCGTGTCTATACCATGCTACCAGAACACTTTTTCCACAAAATAACTTTTTTAAGTGTGTTTTTAAGGCATTAAAAAAAAACATTATTTTGCAGAAAACACACTGATCAAAATTAGAGAACAACAATGACTGTAGCATGGAAAAAGATTACAACAACATGTTCTGAAGGTTACAACAGTCAGTAATTAGTAGGAAGTGTCCAGGCCTCTGCTCTGAATGACTTCAGCACATCTGCAGCCACAGGACAGCACCAGTCTCTCACACTGCTCTGGTGTGATTTTGGTCCACTCTTCTTCCAGTCTCCTCCACAGTTCGGTGACTGTAGTGGGTTTCTTGGCCATAACTTTGTCACCAAGGATTTTTCAGAGGTTCTCTATTGGGTTGAGATCAGGACTCTGGGCAGGACATGCCATTATTTCAATGTTTTCAGTTTTAAAGGAACTGCTTTACCCGTTTTGCTGTGTGACATGGAGCGTTGTCCTGCATGAACACTGCGGGCTGATCGGGTGATGAACGCAGGGAAGGAACCATATGTTGTTGAAGAAGGTTCTGATAAACATCTGCATTCACTCTGCCATGTAGCTGTATAAGAGGCCCAACTCCTGCTGCAGAACACATGCCCCAAACCATCACACTTCCTCCTCCACTTTTCACTGACTTCTTTACACACTTCGGGTTCAGTCTTTCTCCAGTTTGTCGCCGAACATAATGTTTCCCATCGGACCCAAATAAATTAAACTTGCTTTCATCACTGGAGTGAACTTTGGACCAGTTCTCCTCTGTCCACACAACATGCTCCTCAGCAAAGCTTAGTCTAGCCTTTTGATTCTTTCTGCTAATGAGAGGTTTGATCACTGCAGAGTGGCTTTCAGTCCAAATGCTCTTAAACGTCGAGACACTGTATGACGAGACAGATCCTTACCCTGTTCAGCGCTGAACTGGTGAGCAATTCCAGCTGCAGTGTGGAAACGAAGCCCATTGAGATCCTCCGCAGGATCCTGTCCTCTCTTGTATTTGTCTTCCGTGGGCAACCAGCCTTCTTGGCGGACTTGAATGAGTTTGTGATGTTGTAAAGATTCAATATTTTTGAAATCACAGATTTGGAACGACCAACTTGTCTTGCTGTGGCTGATAGGGTCGTCCCTTTGGCCTTCATCTGGACAACCTGCTGCCGGAGGCTTTCAGTCACTTTAGAACGGCCCACCATCTCGCAGAGTCGGTGAAACTGGAAGTTAGGCTGCCAGTTAAATAGGGGTTGCCAGATAATCAAGGAAATTAGCACCAGGTACCAGATTAACACCAATAACTGGGAGGAATCTGAAAGTGTTCTCTAATTTTGATGTGTTTTCTGCTAAATAATGTTTTTTTTTTTTAAATGCCATAGTTATTTTGTGGAAAAGGTGTTCTGGTAGCATGATATAGACACGACAAAAACTCCCTCAACTGCTGAGCAGTGAAGATCACATTATTTCAGAATTGTTCAATTGTTTATAAATTGTTCTCTAATTTTGATCTCCAGTGTAGATGGGGTTAAGGGCTTTTCTCAGGGGCCAAGAAGTGGCCTTAACCACACACCCACACACACACCCACACACACGACTTCACTGCAGGTACTCTTCTACTCACTCTAATACACAGTAAGAGTTCTCAGTGTGCTCAGTGAACTGTGTGTATTCTGTGTATTGTGTGTGCATTTTGTGTACAGTGTGTACTGTGTGTGTATTGTGTGTACTGCGTGTGTATTGTGTGTGCATTGTGTGTACAGTGTATATTGTGTTTATTGTCTGTACTGTGCGTGTGTGTGTGTGTGTGTGTGTGTGTGTGTGTATTGTGTGTACTTTTTGTGTATTGTGTGCACTCTGTGTGTATTGTGCATTTTGAAAAATGTGTGTACTGTGTGTGCATTGTGTGTGTACTGTGTGTGTACTGTGTGTGAGTTGTGTGTGTACTGTGTGTGAGTGTTGTGTGTGTACTGTGTGTGAGTTGTGTGTGTACTGTGATTATTGTTTGTGTACTGTGTGTGCGTTGTGTGTGTACTGTGTGAGTTGTGTGTACTCTCTCTCTCTCTTTTTCTCTCTCTCTCTCTCTCTCTCTCTCTCTCTCTCTCTCGTTAAACATGCTCCTGAGGTTCCAGTGACCACTGTTCCTGCTCCTCTCCTCGGATTTTCCCACTTCGTCCTGGTCTGCATCTGGATAGTGTCCTCTTCGTTTGGAGGCGACTGAGTAAGATCAGGAGCTTTGAGGTTGGATTTGAACTGTAGTTGAGGTCAACAGTCTGCTACACTGACTCAGGACGACAGTTTGCTCTGATCTTCATCACTGCACCTCAACATCGTTTATCTGTAATAAATGGACATTTGGTGGAACCCAGATGAGGATGAGGTTCCCTCTTGAGTCTGGTTCCTCTCAAGGTTTCTTCCTTCTGCATCTCAGGGAGTTTTTCCTTCACCACAGTCTCCACCGACTTGTTCATCAGGGACAAACTTACACTTATAAACAACATCTTCACTTTTATTTCCACATTATCTGTGTAAAGCTGCTCTGAGACCATGTTCATTATTAAAAACTCAATACAAATAAACATGAATTAAATTGTGTACTGTGTGTATTGTATGTGTATTGTGTGTACTGTGTATACTGTGCCTGTGTGTACTGGGTGTATTGTGTGTTCTGTGTATACTGTGACTGTGTGTAGTGTGTGTATGATATGCGTACTGTGTGTGTACTATGTATACTGTGTGTACTGTGTGTGTCCTTTGTGTGATTTTGTGTATGTTAGTGTATGTCTTGGATACACACTAATATGTCATCATTTCTCACCTCAGGGTCTCCAGTTTGCAGTGTGGATCATTCAGAAGATCAGAGAGCAGCTTTACACCTGATGCTCCTGGTTTATTGTAGTCCAGGTTCAGGTCTTTCAGGTGTGAGGAGGAGTTTAACCTCAGAGCTAAAGCCAGAGCAACACAACCTTCTTCTGTAACACTGCAGCGTGTTAGTCTGCAGGCAGAGAAACACAAACACACACACACACACACACACACACACACACACACACACACACACACACACACACCAATATATATATATATATATATATACATTCTGTACATATATCACACTCTCTCTCACACACACACACACACACACACACACACACACACCCCAATATATATATATATATACATTCTGTACATATATCACACTCTCTCACACACACACACACACACACACACACACACACACACACGCACACGCCGCAATATATATATACATTCTGTACATATATCACACACATACACACACACACACACACACACACACACACACACACACACACACCAATATATATATATATATATATATACATTCTGTACATATATCACACTCTCTCTCACACACACACACACACACACACACACACACACACCCCAATATATATATATATATACATTCTGTACATATATCACACTCTCTCACACACACACACACACACACACACACACACGCCGCAATATATATATACATTCTGTACATATATCACACACACACACACACACACACACACACACACACACACACACACACACACACACACCAATATATATATATACATTCTGTACATATATCACACTCTCTCACACACACACACACACACACACACACACACACACACACACACGCCGCAATATATATATATATATACATTCTGTACATATATCACACTCTCTCACACACACACACACACACACACACACACACCCCAATATATATATATATATACATTCTGTACATATATCACACTCTCTCACACACACACACACACACACACACACACACGCCGCAATATATATATACATTCTGTACATATATCACACACACACACACACACACACACACACACACACACACACACACACACACACACACACCAATATATATATATACATTCTGTACATATATCACACTCTCTCACACACACACACACACACACACACACACACACACACACACACACACACACACACACACACACACGCCGCAATATATATATACATTCTGTACATATATCACACACACACACACACACACACACACACACACACACACACACACACACCAATATATATATATATATATATATATATATATATATATATATATATATATATATATATATATATATATACATTCTGTACATATATCACACTCTCTCACACACACACACACACACACACACACACACACACACACGCCGCAATATATATATACATTCTGTACATATATCACACTCTCTCTCTCACACACACACACACACACACACACACACACACCCCAATATATATATATATATACATTCTGTACATATATCACACTCTCTCTCACACACACACACACACACACACACACACACACACACACACACACACACGCCGCAATATATATATACATTCTGTACATATATCACACACACACACACACACACACACACACACACACACACACACACACACACACACACATACTGTAGTGATCTACACAGTGTCATTAAATTAATAAATATCAGTCAGTTGGCAAGAAAATTAAGAATGAAAAAATTCTTCACAATAATGAACACAAAGCTCCTTTCATGAGGTGTGTGATGAAATTGGATCTGAAAGTTATTGAAGTATAGAAACAGATGATCTGCTAGTGTGATCTGTGAGGGATGTGTGAAGGATCTGCTGCAGTGATCTGTGAGGGATCTGCTAGTGTGATCTGTGAGGGATGTGTGAGGGACCTGCTGCAGTGATCTGTGAGGGATGTGTGAGGAATCTGCTGCAGTGATCTGTGAGGGATGTGTGAGGGATCTGCTGCAGTGATCTGTGAGGGATGTGTGAGGGATCTGCTGCAGTGATCTGTGAGGGATGTGTGAGGGATCTGCTGCAGTGATCTGTGAGGGATGTGTGAGGAATCTGCTGCAGTGATCTGTGAGGGATGTGTGAGGGATCTGCTAGTGTGATCTGTGAGGGATGTGTGAGGGATCTGCTGCAGTGATCTGTGAGGGATGTGTGAGGGATCTGCTGCAGTGATCTGTGAGGGATGTGTGAGGGATCTGCTGCAGTGATCTGTGAGGGATGTGTGAGGAATCTGCTGCAGTGATCTAAAAGGGATGTGTAAGGGATCTGCTAGTGTGATCTGTGAGGGATGTGTGAGGGATCTGCTGCAGTGATCTGTGAGGGATGTGTGAGGGATCTGCTGCAGTGATCTGTGAGGGATGTGTGAGGGATCTGCTGCAGTGATCTGTGAGGGATGTGTGAGGGATTTGCTGCAGTGATCTGTGAGGGATGTGTGAGGGATCTGCTGCAGTGATCTGTGAGGGATGTGTGAGGGATCTGCTGCAGTGATCTGTGAGGGATGTGTGAGGGATTTGCTGCAGTGATCTGTGAGGGATGTGTGAGGGATCTATTGCAGTGATCTGTGAGAGATGTGTGAGGGATTTGCTGCAGTGATCTATGAGAGATGTGTGAGGGATTTGCTGCAGTGATCTATGAGGGATGTGTGAGAGATCTGCTGCAGTGATCTATGAGGGATGTGTGAGGGATTTGCTGCAGTGATCTATGAGGGATGTGTGAGGGATTTGCTGCAGTGATCTGTCAGGGATGTGTGAGGGTTCTGCTGCAGTGATCTGTGAGGAATCGTCTCTGTATTATTACATGACATTCTCATGTATTTAATGACTCTGGCGAGTCACTGACCTGGAGCCTGAAAACTTCATGACTTTTACACTAAGATATTGGATGTTTATTAGTTTTTTTAATTATTATTTTTTCTCCAGAGTTAAATAATAAAGATCTCACTCCAGTGTCTCCAGTGTACAGTGTGGGTTCTCCAGGCCAGCAGCAAGAAGCTTCACTCCTGAATCCTGCACTTTATTATCCCACAGCATTAGTTCTCTCAGTCTGGAGGATCTGAGTACTGAGGAGAGAGGTCTACAGCTTTCTTTTGAGAGATCACATAAACACAACCTGGAGAAGAAACCATAAAATACTGGAACACAGGAACATCTCACGATATCCAATTACACACACCTACTTAAGAAATAAAAAATAAAAAAAATGCCACACCAACACCTTCTCAAATCAATTATCACGAGTTTCCAGTATTATAATATATAATAATATAATATAATAATTCTAAATAAGGTACATTTAGAACAGATCAAAATGTATGAATAAGTGAAGTTAATAAGTTAATCATGCGATTAATCGGGGGGGAGTGGTGGCTCCAGCGGTTAAGGCGCTGGGTTACCAATCGGAAGGTCGGGGTTTCAAGCCCCGGTATCGCCAAGCTGCCACTCTTGGGCCCTTGAGCAAGGCCCTTAACCCTCTATGCTCCAGGGGACCCTTACGAGAAAAATAAATCAAGGACCGTGACGTCGGAGCGACGTGGGGCCGCCTTCCCGTGGGCTCACCACCTGCAGGAGGGACCGTAAGGGACCGGTTCTGAGAGGATTGGGCAGCAGTCGAAGGCGGGGGCCTTGACAGCCCGATCCCTGGACACGGAGAAGTGTCTGGGGAATCTGCTTAGACTGCTGCCCCCGCGACCCGAATTACAGATAAGCGGGAGAAGATAAAATGAGATGAAATGAAATTAAATGCGATTAATCGTGATTAAATATTTTAATTGATTGACAGCCTTAAATATAAAATAATATAATATAATATAATATAATATAACAATGTACATTTATTTATTACACAGAACATTTTATCCAGTTCATGTGCTGCTATACTATTATTATTATTATTATTATTATTTTTTTTTTAATTATTATTATTCCACCCTAAAACTAAGAAACTTGGTCGGATGGTAGAGCTCAATTTGGGGAGAGGTTGACAAAGTATCACCCCAAATAGACAAAGGGGGGCGCTACAGTCCTTCTTCTTCTTCTTTCAGCTGCTCCCATTAGGGGGCGCCACAGCGGATCATCCGTCTCCACACCCCCCTGTCCTCTACATCTGCCTCTTTCACCCCAACTACCTGCATGTCTTCCCTCACCACATCCATAAACCTCCTCCTTGATCTTCCTCTTTTCCTCCTTCCTGGTGGCTCCATCCTCAGCATTCTCCTACTGATATACCCCATGTCCCTCCTCTGCACATGTCCAAACCATCTCAATCTCACCTCCCTCACCTTGTCTCCAAAACGTCCTACATGCGCTGTCCCTCTAATAAACTAATTTCTAATCCTGTCTATAAATAATATTTATTATTATTATTATTATTATTATTATTATTATTATTATTATTATTATTAATTTGCTTGTTTACACATAAATCCTGTATAGGAAAACTGATAATCTGACCTCAGTATCTCCAATGTACTTTGTGTGTTCTCCAGGTCCTGCAGTGAGCAGCTCCACTCCTGAATCCTGCACTTTATTATCACTCAGGTCCAGCTCTCTCAGCTTGGAGAAGTTTGAGCTGAGAACTGAGGAGAGAGATCTACAGCTTTCCTCTGTCAGATAGCAACCATACAAACTGAAGAAAATAATCATACATCAGAAGTTACACATGTGATGATCTGTCCACATTCTTATAAAGCCCTGATCTTCAGCCTGAATCCCAGATTGCACTATGGAACCTTCTCTAATTTCTCCATATTAGCAACAATCTCATCAGATCATCTCCAGCTGGATACATGTGAGGAACTTTAAAATAACTTCACATCTCGACAACACTAACATCTGTATGTATGATTGAGGTGTGAT
>NW_028149063.1:0-5000 GCF_946808225.1 Silurus aristotelis
TTCTCATCTGCTTTGCAGTGTTTCTCGAATCATCCGTAATATCTGGAAACCAGTAAAGTGCATTTTCCAAAACAATGTGTACAAACAGCACAATACAATGGATTTCTTGCAAAAGCCTGTATTTTTCTCAAAACCCTTCGTTCATCTCTCAAAAGTAAGTATTTGTGTCTCGTTCCCATCTGAATAACAAGTTCTTTTGTCATTGTTAAAAAAAAAACAAGGTCGTCATGTTTAGTCGTGATGTCAGTATGACGCTGCACAATTTCAGGATTGTTTTTATATTAACTACGGTTTTTATCCCAATGATTGAAAAGCATGAGTCTGAATTTCTTCTGTAGGAATCTATGAAGTTCAACATCTATGATATATTTGATTTCTATTGATTGCATGAGAACAAACAGGATTCACACTTTTACCTGTACTGTATTAGTGTTTGTTCTTTTCTTGGTTGTTTATCCATTTTCAGAATGTATCATTCAGTGTTTTGCTCTGTTTCCATTCGCCCACCAACTGAAGGTTCACAAAATTCATGACCTGTTTTTCAGAATTACTGAAATTCAAGATTCACCTGCACAATTCATCAACTCATTAAACATTTACCAAAAAAGTGTTTAACAGAAATCTAAGTTTGACAGATTATGACTACTGGTTTAACCTAGTGTTTGAGTGTGCAGTTTGTGTATGAGGTTTTATGTTTAAGCATCAGGTTTGAGTATAAGATATGAGGTTTGAGTATGAGGTTTGAGTATAAGATATGAGGTTTGAGTATAAGATATGAGCGTTGAGTATGAGGTTTAAGTATAAGATATGAGGGTTGAGTATGAGGTATAAGAGTTGTGTATGAAGTGTGAGTGTGCAGTTTGTGTATGAGGTTTTATGTTAAGCATCAGGTTTGAGTATGAGGTATAAGGTTTGAGAATCAGGTTTGAATAAAAGGTATAAGGTTTAAGTATGAAGTATCAGGATTTAGTATGAGGTAGAAGGATTAAGATATGTGTTGAAAATTATGCTTAAATGTGAGGTTTGAGTTTTGTAAATTAAGTATGAGGTATGAATTATGAGGTTTGTGTATGAGGTTTGAGTATGAGGTTTGAGTATTAGGTTTGAGTATAAAGCATCAGGTTTGAGTATGAGGTTTGAGTATTAGGTTTGAGTATAAAGCATCAGGTTTGAGTATGAGGTTTGTGTATGAGGTTTGAGTATGAGGTTTGAGTATTAGGTTTGAGTATAAAGCATCAGGTTTGAGTATGAGGTTTGTGTATGAGGTTTGAGTATGAGGTTTGTGTATGAGGTTTGAGGATGAAGCAACAGGTTTGAGTATGAGGTTTGAGTATGAGGTTTGTGTATGAGGTTTGAGTATGAGGTTTGAGTATGAGGTTTGAGTATGAGGTTTGAGTATAAAGCATCAGGTTTGAGTATGAGGTTTGAGTATGAGGTTTGAGTATGAGGTTTGAGTATGAGGTTTGAGTATGAGGTTTGAGTATGAAGCAACAGGTTTGAGTATGAGGTTTGTGTATGAGGTTTGAGTATGAGGTTTGTGTATGAGGTTTGAGTATGAGGTTTGAGTATGAAGCAACAGGTTTGAGTATGAGGTTTGAGTATGAGGTTTGAGTATGAGGTTTGTGTATGAGGTTTGAGTATGAGGTTTGAGTATGAAGCAACAGGTTTGAGTATGAGGTTTGAGTATGAGGTTTGAGTATGAGGTTTGAGTATGAGGTTTGAGTATGAGGTTTGAGTATGAAGCAACAGGTTTGAGTATGAGGTTTGTGTATGAGGTTTGAGTATGAGGTTTGTGTATGAGGTTTGAGTATGAGGTTTGAGTATGAAGCAACAGGTTTGAGTATGAGGTTTGAGTATGAGGTTTGTGTATGAGGTTTGAGTATGAGGTTTGAGTATGAAGCAACAGGTTTGAGTATGAGGTTTGAGTATGAGGTTTGAGTATGAGGTTTGAGTATGAAGCAACAGGTTTGAGTATGAGGTTTGTGTATGAGGTTTGAGTATGAGGTTTGAGTATGAAGCAACAGGTTTGAGTATGAGGTTTGTGTATGAGGTTTGAGTATGAAGCATCAGGTTTGAGTATGAGGTTTGTGTATGAGGTTTGAGTATGAGGTTTGAGTATGAGGTTTGAGTATGAAGCAACAGGTTTGTGTATGAGGTTTGTGTATGAGGTTGAGTATGAGGTTTGAGTATGAGGTTTGTGTATGAGGTTTGAGTATGAAGCATCAGGTTTGAGTATGAGGTTTGTGTATGAGTTTTGAGTATGAGGTTTGAGTATGAGGTTTGTGTATGAGGTTTGAGTATGAAGCATCAGGTTTAAGTATGAGGTTTGTGTATGAGGTTTGAGTATGAGGTTTGAGTATGAAGCAACAGGTTTGAGTATGAGGTTTGTGTATGAGGTTTGAGTATGAAGCATCAGGTTTGAGTATGAGGTTTGTGTATGAGGTTTGAGTATGAGGTTTGAGTATGAGGTTTGTGTATGAGGTTTGAGTATGAAGCAACAGGTTTGAGTATGAGGTTTGTGTATGAGGTTTGAGTATGAAGCAACAGGTTTGAGTATGAGGTTTGAGTATGAGGTTTGAGTATGAAGCAACAGGTTTGTGTATGAGGTTTGTGTATGAAGCAACAGGTTTGAGTATGAGGTTTGAGTATTAGGTTTGAGTATAAAGCATCAGGTTTGAGTATGAGGTTTGTGTATGAGGTTTGAGGATAAAGCAACAGGTTTGAGTATGAGGTTTGAGTATGAGGTTTGTGTATGAGGTTTGAGTATAAAGCATCAGGTTTGAGTATGAGGTTGAGTATGAGGTTTGAGTATGAGGTTTGAGTATGAAGCAACAGGTTTGAGTATGAGGTGTGTGTATGAGGTTTGAGTATGAGGTTTGTGTATGAGGTTTGAGTATGAAGCATCAGGTTTGAGTATGAGGTTTGAGTATGAGGTTTGAGTATGAGGTTTGTGTATGAGGTTTGAGTATGAAGCAACAGGTTTGAGTATGAGGTTTGTGTATGAGGTTTGAGTATGAGGTTTGAGTATGAGGTTTGTGTATAAGATATGAGGTTTGAGTATAAGATATGAGGTTTAAATATAAGATATGAGGTTTGAGTATGAGGTTTGAATATAAGATATGAGGTTTGAGTATGAGGTTTGAATATAAGATATGAGGTTTTAGTATGAGGTTTGAGTATAAGATATGAGGTTTGAGTATAAGATATGAGCGTTGAGTATGAGGTTTAAGTATAAGATATGAGGGTTGAGTATGAGGTATAAGAGTTGTGTATGAAGTGTGAGTGTGCAGTTTGTGTATGAGGTTTTATGTTAAGCATCAGGTTTGAGTATGAGGTATAAGGTTTGAGAATCAGGTTTGAATAAAAGGTATAAGGTTTAAGTATGAAGTATCAGGATTTAGTATGAGGTAGAAGGATTAAGATATGTGTTGAAAATTATGCTTAAATGTGAGGTTTAAGTTTTGTAAATTAAGTATGAGGTATGAATTATGAGGTTTGTGTATGAGGTTTGAGTATGAGGTTTGAGTATTAGGTTTGAGTATAAAGCATCAGGTTTGAGTATGAGGTTTGTGTATGAGGTTTGAGTATGAGGTTTGTGTATGAGGTTTGAGGATGAAGCAACAGGTTTGAGTATGAGGTTTGAGTATGAGGTTTGTGTATGAGGTTTGAGTATAAAGCATCAGGTTTGAGTATGAGGTTTGTGTATGAGGTTTGAGTATGAGGTTTGTGTATGAGGTTTGAGGATGAAGCAACAGGTTTGAGTATGAGGTTTGAGTATGAGGTTTGAGTATTAGGTTTGAGTATAAAGCATCAGGTTTGAGTATGAGGTTTGTGTATGAGGTTTGAGTATGAGGTTTGTGTATGAGGTTTGAGGATGAAGCAACAGGTTTGAGTATGAGGTTTGAGTATGAGGTTTGTGTATGAGGTTTGAGTATAAAGCATCAGGTTTGAGTATGAGGTTTGAGTATGAGGTTTGAGTATGAGGTTTGAGTATGAGGTTTGAGTATGAAGCAACAGGTTTGAGTATGAGGTTTGTGTATGAGGTTTGAGTATGAGGTTTGTGTATGAGGTTTGAGTATGAGGTTTGTGTATGAGGTTTGAGTATGAGGTTTGAGTATGAAGCAACAGGTTTGAGTATGAGGTTTGAGTATGAGGTTTGAGTATGAGGTTTGTGTATGAGGTTTGAGTATGAGGTTTGAGTATGAAGCAACAGGTTTGAGTATGAGGTTTGAGTATGAAGCAACAGGTTTGAGTATGAGGTTTGTGTATGAGGTTTGAGTATGAGGTTTGTGTATGAGGTTTGTGTATGAGGTTTGAGTATAAAGCAACAGGTTTGAGTGTGAGGTTTGAGTATGAGGTTTGAGTATGAGGTTTGTGTATGAGGTTTGAGGATAAAGCAACAGGTTTGAGTATGAGGTTTGAGTATGAGGTTTGTGTATGAGGTTTGAGTATAAAGCATCAGGTTTGAGTATGAGGTTTGAGTATGAGGTTTGAGTATGAGGTTTGAGTATGAAGCAACAGGTTTGAGTATGAGGTTTGTGTATGAGGTTTGAGTATGAGGTTTGTGTATGAGGTTTGAGTATGAAGCATCAGGTTTGAGTATGAGGTTTGAGTATGAGGTTTGAGTATGAGGTTTGAGTATAAAGCATCAGGTTTGAGTATGAGGTTTGAGTATGAGGTTTGAGTATGAGGTTTGAGTATGAAGCAACAGGTTTGAGTATGAGGTTTGTGTATGAGGTTTGAGTATGAGGTTTGTGTATGAGGTTTGAGTATGAAGCAACAGGTTTGAGTATGAGGTTTGAGTATGAGGTTTGTGTCTGAGGTTTGAGTATGAAGCAACAGGTTTGAGTATGAGGTTTGTGTATGAGGTTTGAGTATGAGGTTTGAGTATGAGGTTTGTGTATAAGATATGAGGTTTGAGTATAAGATATGAGGTTTGAGTATGAGGTTTGAGTATAAGATATGAGGTTTGAGTATGAGGTTTGAGTATAAGATATGAG
>NW_028149062.1:0-2500 GCF_946808225.1 Silurus aristotelis
AGCTCGCGGACAGACCCGCTCTCTTACCGCAGACCGCTTCCGCCTCTCCGCTGCGCGCGCAAAATTCAAGCGGCGTGATGACGCGGCGACGTCGTGACGTAACTACGAATGGACGGCTCTTTCTTTGTCACCTCCACACTGCCGCCTATCGGGCGCTATCGGAATAACCAATTCAGTGTTCCGGTCAAACATGTGGCTATCAGGCCTTCACAGGACAAGGAAACATGATTCTGAACTCTGTGTGAACAATATCATCCAAGGGTGTAGTGCTTGGGGTGCACCCACTTTAAGGCATTATGTAGAGCTCATTCCTGGGCGAAATCCTTCTTCATATTCTTCATCGTTCAGCTGCTCCCATTCGGAGTCTCCACAGCAGATTATCTGTCTCCATACCCCCCTGTCCTCTACATCTGCCTCTTTTAAATCAACCACCCACATGTTTCCCCTCACCACATCCATAAACCTCCTCCCTGGTCTTCCTCTTTTCCTAAACCCTCACCATTCTTCTACCAATCGCTCCTCTCTCAACCTGTCTCAAGTCAAAGCGTCCTATCTGCTCGGTCCCTCCAATAAAACATCTGGGACTGGAATTAGGGAACATCTGGAATTAGTGAACATCTGGAATTTATAAATAAAAACATGAATAGGATTGTGGGATATCTGGAATTATAAAACATCAGTGCAGCGTTCAGCCTCATTCTTTTACAATGATTAAACACTGGTAATAACTCAGTCTGACCACTAGATGTCGCGGTATCACATTAATATCAGCGCATGAACACTTAGTGACAATCACACTGTTAATATCTTTCTGTCTTCTTCATGTATAATGTTTATTTTGTGTTTACTATTCCTATTTTTATACTTCAGCTGAACTTATATTATGCTTTTATATCTTTTTATTTATTTCATTCTTTATATTCTATTATTATTTACATACTGGACTGTGGAAATGAGCATTTCACTTTGTAGATTTGATTTGATTATGGAACATCTGTAATTATGGAAATGTGTCGCATCTGGAGCTGTGTAACACATTCGGAACGATTGAATATTTGTTATTGCGGCGTTTCTGGAATTGTGGAATATGTAGATTTATGAAACATCTGCAAACGTAGAACATCTGTAATTGCGGAACATCTGGAATCATAAGACATCTGTAATTGTGGAACTTCTGAAAACATGAGACATCTGGAATTGCGGAACATCTGGAATCACGGGTCGTCTAAAAGGGTGGAATATCTGGGGATTGTAAATCTTCTGGGAGGGTGCAAAATCCAGGACTGTGGAACATCTGGAATGTATAAAAACAGCTAGTGCTCAGACTCTTTTTTTGTTTGTTTGTTTTGTTTTTGTTAAAATAACAATAACAATAACAATAATAATAATAATAATAATAATAATAATAATAATAATAATAATAATAATGATAATAATAATATGTTTTAGGTGGAATTGTTCATATCACCCCTTTAAAATACGTCCTGGACAAAGTTTTACAAACCCAATCCCATATTTCCTATCTGCACTAAGCTCCGCCCCCAGAATCTATGCTACAGTTATTACTATATCTATGTTACATGTGAGAGTTAAGGGGTTTAAGGGCCTTGCTCAGGGGCCCAGCCGAGGCAGCTTGGTGGTGCTGGGATTTAAACCCATGACCTCCAGTCCACTGAGCCGCCACTTCCCCTGTAGAGTGAAGTGTCTATACAGGATGTTGGTGCAGGATGTGGAGGTGAAGCAGAGAGCATTAGAATGGTGTATGGATCATCACCTCATCCCACAGTCACTGCTCTGAATCACACCCACAGATAAAGTAGTGCCAGTTATTTGATAATGAAGCTGTTGAAGTTTCATCCTGGTGCCGTTTTTCATTCGATTTTTCATTTGAACTTTTTCTTCTGCAGTTCATTTTGTACCTCGATCAATTGCTGAGAAGCTTAGTGAGGTCTCAGTGAGGTCTCAGTGAGGTCTCAGTAAGGTCTTCAGGAACTGTGTGCAATCGCTGTCTCACTCTGTACAGAACTGGAAACGATGGTTACAGATGTTTCTAAGCAGCACGTTCATTTGGAATGGATGTGAAATTATGGGATATCTGGAATTATGAAACATCTGCGATTGTGGAACATTCTGGAGGTGTGGAACATCATTATTGATTATGTGGAATTGGGAAATGTAGGATTGTGGAATCTCTGAAATTAAAAAAACACCTGGGGTTGTGGAACATCTGTAATTATTTGGCATCTGGAAATGTGTAACATCTGGGAGTCGTGAGGAATTTGGAATGAGTGAGTATTCGGTATTGTGGAGCATCTTATTAAACATTATAGAATTATGAAACATCTGGGAACGTAGAATATTTGGATCGTGAAACATCTGGAATCATGGGACATCTGCATTTAAAAAATATGTGTAATCATGGAACATCGAGAATCATGGATAGTTTGAAATTATGGAATTCATCTGGAATTGTAAAACAAACAAACAACCAAAAACATCT
>NW_028149062.1:7500-33512 GCF_946808225.1 Silurus aristotelis
GTCAGTGTTTAAGGGTATAGATGTTTAGGGGTCAGTGTTTAAGGGTATAGATGTTTAGGGGTCAGTGTTTAAGGGTATAGATGTTTAGGGGTCAGTGTTTAAGGGTATAGATATTTAGGGGTCAGTGTTTAAGGGTATAGATGTTTAGGGGTCAGTGTTTAAGGGTATAGATATTTAGGGGTCAGTGTTTAAGGGTATAGATGTTTAGGGGTCAGTGTTTAAGGGTATAGATGTTTAGGGGTCAGTGTTTAAGGGTATAGATGTTTAAGGGTCAGTGTATAAGCGTATAGAGGTTATGGGTTAGGGATTTAAGTAGAAGAAAGCAGTTTATCCCCCCCAAAAAACACAGTAACTGTCACAACTAAAAGATTGTGTGTGTGTGTGTGTGTGTGTGTGTGTGTGTGTGTGTGTGTGTGTGTGTGTGTGTGTGTGTGTGTGTGTGTGTGTTTATATATACCTTGCCCAGCAGACCTTTATTTTTGGACAGCAGTCCCCCTGCGTTCTTAACAGCTACATCTAGTGTCCTTCTGTGCAGCTCCACCGCTGACACAATGAACTCAAACCTGCACACACACACACACACACACACACACACACACACACACACACACACACACACACACACACACACACACACACACACACACACACACACACTACAGTTAGTTACACTTTAGTTCATATGAGTCTTGCTTGTAAAATTTTGCAATTTGTGTGTGTGTTTGCTTACGACTGGTCGTAAATGGGGTTGAGGTTCTTCCTCATGGTGCTGGTTTTCCGTCGGCCGCTCCGGCTCTTATCCGGAAGCAGGTAGAGACGGATGTACGGGTCTGAGCCGTCTTTCCCCAGTGAGATCAGGTTACTGCAATCATATATACGCTATATTAAGGATGTGCGATTCACCAATTCGCATAAAAGTTAGCAATGTGATCGGTTTAGAAAAGTACCACGATGTGGATCATGATACGTCATTTGATGCATCGTGAACATATTGAACATATTCGCATCGATTTAAAACAATTTATTTATATATAATTTTCAGTAGATGTACTATACTTTTATTATTTAAAAAGTGACCGATAATATGTGACCAATGTTTTCTATGTAGAAAACACCACACAGTGTCCAACACTACAGAGACGTAGCTGAGAGTCACATAGACTACAGATTAACATGGCAGAGGTAGAGCTGCATCTTCCTGACAGAACAGAAAAAGAACTTCTGCTTTTATTTCATCATCTTCAGACAAAGACCTGTTTGTGAACGAGTCAGAAGTCAGAAGGCACTTAAGTAAACTGATGATTTGCCGTCTGTCTGAACCAAAGAAATAAAAGTGAACTGTCAATACCATATTGAAGGGCATCTTATTCTTTCTGTTACATCGCATTGTGTTGAATCGAATAAAAACCGCATGGTAATGGGGGAATCGTATCGCATCAGGAGCTGCTTCTCATGTATCTTTAACGTATCGTATCGTCATATTGCATCGAGATGCGAATCGTATCGCCATCAGTTATGGAGATACGCATCATGGAAGGAGTCTCCAGTGCCAGTGCTTTGTTCCAGTTTTCTGCAGAGTTCTGGTTTAAAGAGAGTACTATTTCTTACTCAGTTGTGTGGTCAACTCATACAGGGGCTGGTACCGCGTTACCATGGAAACAGGATCATATCATATACTTTTCCATGGTAACCGAGTGACAGAGTTCTTAATGTGTGGGAGCTGAAAAGTTCCGCAATGAACTTTCTCTGACTTTTTTATTAAACACTGATCATATTATTTGTGTGTGTGTGTGAGAGAGAGAGAGAGAGAGAGAGAGAGAGAGAGAGAGAGAGAGAGAGAGAGAGAGAGAGATCTCACCGGCAGGCATGTATCACAACGATAAGTTTGTTTCTTTGGGAACTGTGTCTGATAGTGAGCTGCACTTCCCCCAAAGGATACTGCATGGAGCCACTGCAGAGAGAGGTGAATTGATAAAGTTAGACAGAGAGAAAAAAAAGAAAGAGAAAGAGAGAGTGCTAACAAGAACAAGAGGATGAGAAAGAGAAAAAAAAGAGAATGAGAGACCAAGAGTGAGACAAGTGAGTATGAGAGAAAGACAAAGAGAAAGAGAGAGAGAGAGAGTGAGAGAGAGAGAGAGAGAGAGAGAGAGAGAGAGAGAGAGAGAGAGAGAGAGAGAGAGAGAGAGAGAGAGAGAGAGAGAGAGAAGGACAATCAAAGAGATGTGTGAAGAAGAGACAGACAGACAGACAGACAGACAGACAGACAGACAGACAGACAGACAGACAGACAGACAGACAGACAGACAGAGTGTAAAGAAGAGACAGACAGACAGACAGACAGACAGATAGACAGACAGAGTGTGAAGAAGAGACAGACAGACAGACAGACAGACAGACAGACAGACAGACAGACAGACAGACAGACAGACAGTGATTGTAAAGAATGAGACAACGTAAAAGAGAGAGACAGAAAGAGAGAGATATAGATAAAAAGCATGATGCAGAGAGAGAACGAGAGAGAGAGAGAGAGAGAGAGAAGAGAGAGAGAGAGAGAGAGAGAGAGAGAGAGAGAGAGAGAGAGAGAGAGAGAGAGAGAGAGAGAGAGAGAGAGAGAGAGAGAGAGATGGAGACAGGGAGAATGAAGAGGAGACAGTAAGAGAGAGGTGGCAGAAAGACAAACAAACAAAGCAAGAAAAAAAAACCCTTGAGTCAGAGTGAAAGATACAGAGAGGAAGAACGAGGTGCAGACCAAGTGAGAGACAGGGGGCAGAAAGGTAGAGATAGAGAGAGAGAGAGAGAGAGAGAGAGAGAGAGAGAGAGAGAGAGACGAAGTAAAAGAGAGTGAGAGATTGAAAGAGTTAAAACCAAGTCATGTGTATCAGATCAATGTTCAGTCATTAACTGCTACCCCCCGACTCCACCCCTGAGCTTAGGCTTGGGTTGTGTCTGATAGGAAAAACAGCATACGCCTCAGCAAAAAGTCCCCACATCAGCAAAAAAACAACAGCTTCATTTTCAGAGTAGAGCTATGTCAGGATTATAATAGATTTGGGATCCTGCCAGTTGGAGCCACTGATGTGAAGAACCATAGAGTCAGTGCTTGAAGGAAAGTAGGCAAACTGTTCCCTCCAACCAGGTCACATTCACTGGAATACTGGTTCAAGCTCCAGTACAGCGTGGCGTTGGGAAACGGGAAATTTTGAAACTAGGAGTTGGTGACCCTGGGGTGTCGGGAATTGTTTGGAACCAGTCCAAGCTCGTTTAGAACCCCATCATGATTGTTTTGTAAAGCAAATTTCGGCATAGTTACCAGTTAGAAGGTAATGATTGGTTACCAGTTAGAAGGTCATGATTGGGTCCCGTCTGCTCGAACAGCTTTGATATTCTCTGGACCGTCTAAGCAAAAAGTTTGAACACCACCTGGGGACCGTTTCTTCAATATGAGTAGACAGGACACGGTCATGACGTCCTAACTGGTAACAATGGTAAAATTCCCTTTGTGCAGCACTCTATCACCATTCTTATACGATGAATGCTGCCCAATTATAAAAAATAGCTTCTTCTTTTTCTTCTTTTGGCTTCTCCCATTAGGGGGTGCCACAGCGGATCATCCATCTCCACACCCCCCTGTCCTCTACATCTGCCTCTGTCACACCAACTACCTGCATGTCTTCCTTCTAAAACATGCAGGTAATTATAAAAAATGGCTTCGGGGTTCAATACAAAGTCACACTGGTTCCAAACAATAGCAGATGCCCACAGTCACTAAGAATCCATGCTTCCCTTCACCACCCTGTACAAGTGGTTTTGAAGCCCATAAGCAGTTAATGGTGAAGTCGTGCCATTGCATTGTTGAAATATGTCCTGAGTCATGCAGTTATTCCCTTGACTTTTCATGGCCGATGGATACTCAACCGGAAAAGGAGGGTGAAGACATGAGGTGTGCAAAGGCAGTTGACCGCATCTTATAAGCAACTGCTGCTTATGCAATGTCAGGGGGTGGAGCATCACACTTGAAAGAAAATACAATCTGCCCTTATCTGCATACATAAACTCAGAGATATATACGATTGGCTATTGTGATTGTGATCGAGAGAATAGGGAGTATACCAGTCCTTCTAGCTGAGGGCATTCTTCTGCCAGTTTTCTTGCCTTGGACTTGTGCCAATAGATGGCTGTAGCATAATAGTGACTCACAAACTCTAGAGAACAGGGCAAACACGTTCTGTTGCACCACTCAAAAAGCCCTTACCCTTAGCTTTACATCTTGCAAACTCTTGCAAACCAAATATTAAGCACAAGCCAAGTCCCACACAAAGATGGCCTCAAGCCTGGACATTAAGTTTGTCTATGCCAAAAGTAATTTAACAGAAGAGCCATTTGGCAAACCCTTTTCCAGGGCATCCTACATTTATCTCATTTATACAACTGAGCAATCAATGTTTAAGGGCCTTGCTCAAGGACCCCTCAGCGGCAAATTGGTGGTGCTGGGATTTGAATTGACAACCAATTCAAAATCCAAAAGCTTCACCCCTGAGCAAGTCTGTGACTGTTCCAACTGCAGGTGCTCCTTTAAACATCAGTTGCCCAGAAACAGAAAATGGGTTTTTCATGCCCATCCCAGACAGAAAATCTAAATACAACACCAATTTAAATTTTAGCTGCATCCATGATACAACCTCAAGGTTCTAATTAAGGGGATACAAATAGGCATCTCAACATTAGGTAATGAGAAAACTTGCTTTACCCATCGAATGCAG
The DNA here is from genome assembly GCF_946808225.1 of Silurus aristotelis. Lineage (NCBI taxonomy): Eukaryota > Metazoa > Chordata > Actinopteri > Siluriformes > Siluridae > Silurus > Silurus aristotelis. Next base: position 12,261 of record NW_028149062.1, read on the forward strand.
GGCTGTCTGTCATCATTATTGTTCTCAGAGCGTCTAGTCCGCAAAACAGCAGAAAGAGAATATCTATATCTTTATGATCCTTGTTTTCTTTTAGACAAAATAAAGCAATTTTTTTACCCCATCTCTGTTATACAGGGTCGTTATCACAGTAGGATGCAGAAAGACATCATTATTTGATAAAACTAGATTCAGCAAATCTTCATAAGGCTTGCATACCCATAGGCAGTACAGTATATCGCAGTACAGTAAGTCCTCAGAACAATGCAGCAGATTTAATTACCAGGAATATACCAGGAAATGTGTCAATTCAATCCTGATAAGATTTATTGTTTTGTCATTCTATGCCTTTTGGTGTTTTTAGGGACAAAACATTACTTTTGTTTAAAGTAACCCTTTACATGTTTAGACAAACATCATTTTCTTACTTGACTTCACAAAAATATGGTACTTGGTTATTCTGGCTTATGGTTTTACTGCTTCCCAAACACACACCAGAAAAGATTCAAAAGGTTTTGGCTAGACAAGATGCAACACTGGGAATGTCCAGTCTGGACGGGTTATCCGGACCTTGTAGTACTCTAGGACATCTTCCTCAAGTATGGTTTTATAAGTAGCCAGACTTAATAGTTCTCACATAGATATATCAAGGAATCTCCAGTTTTCATTTGATCAAATGTACCCCAATTCAGGCATAGCGTTATGACCACTGACGATCTCTTCATCATGGTACCCGTTAGTGGGTGGATATATTTATTAGGCAGCAGGTGAACATTTTGTCCTTAAAGTTGATGTTAGAAGCAGGAAAAATGGGCGAGCGTAAGGATTTGAGTGAGTAAATTGTGACGTCTAGACGACTGGGTCAGAGCACCTGCAGTCTGCAGCTATTGTGGGATGTTCCTGGTCTGCAGTGGTCAGTATCTATCAAAAGTGGTCCAAGGAAGGAACAGTGGTGAACCGGCGACAGGGTCATGGACGGCTGTAAGGAGCAAAGGCTGGTCCGTGTGGTCCGATCCAACAGACGAGCTCCTGTAGCTCACATTACTGAAGAAGTTAATGTTGTTAATGCTGTTAATGCTCGATGGGTCAGGACTGTTTTGGCAGCAAAAGGGGGACCAACACAATATTAGAGAGGTGGTTATAATGTTATGCCTGATCAGTGTATCTAGTGGTGATGCAGAATTCGATGTCAGGTCTTTTGGGGCACATTAGCCCATTAGTTGCTAAATAGAAAGGGCTTGGAGGAAGAATAGATCACAGAGTTACCTACAGATTTTTTCTTAAGATAACATACTATTAATAAGGGCATTTTGAGGTAGACAGAATTGATAGAAGGTGTTCTTTCAATTGGACCCACAGGAAATTTGGCTGGTCCTTTTTTTTTTTTCTTTTTGCTTATGTCCTCTTTTTGTTATACCTCGAAAGCTAGAGAGATTTCCTTGCAATAGTTGCTCCCCTTGAGATACTAACCAAACCAAGAGGCAGTCATTTATCCAGTACTGAACACACTGTGCAAGGCTCACAAAACTATGAGTTGTTGAAGAGGGCTGGTTGAAAAAAAGGGGGTTGCTACCTCTTGGGAATATTTGTGATTTCTTCTACTTTAGCCACTAGCAACAGCTGCATGCTAGTACAGTTAACATGGTCAATAAAAAGGGGTAATTGTGCTTTTAGTCTTGTCACATGTACTTTACAACACACATTGAAATTCTTTCACTGGTCAGTACCAAACCTATACGCCACCCATGTTTCGATGATCATTTCTAAAAAACATAAGTGTGTAAATGTGTGTGTGCCTACTTTTGCAGCTGTGCCAGTCTGTGTTGTAGTTCCAGAGCGGCTGTGGGTAGTGAAACGTCTGATGCCAGACTTTGGCTTGAGTCTCTGTGTGTCGATTCTCTCGGCGTCGAGTTTCTACGTGTTGAGTCCCTTTGTGTCGAGTCTCTTCTTGGGGAGTCTATTTGCATTCCGGTCTGAACCAGGGTTACTGGTGAGCCCTCCGAGCCTCTTTTACCCCGCAAAGTCACCCCAGTAGGTACAGTCTTGCAGGGGGTTGTGTGGATGGTTGGGGTGGAGTGTGTTGTGGAAGTGGACTGTGTTGAATGGATGGAGTGTGTAGTGGTAGTAGTGGTGGTGGGGTTGTTTATTTGTGATGTTGCAGCGCTTGGGGTGGTGTGTCGAACTTGGACTATGTACGGTTGACCAGATGTGGTCTCTTTTTCAAGGCAAAGAATCTGTAAAATACAACACACAGGTTGCTCATTTACCACAGTGTAAGTTTCAGAAGGAAAAAATTTAAAGCATTCATACAGACAATCACACTCACCTTGAGCACCAGCTTGAGTTTGAGTGTGCTGTTTGGGCCAGAGTTGTTCAGGGAGAACTGCTGAACTAGGGTCATGTCTTCATCCTTCAGGAGACGTCCTAATGCCACTCGAACCCTACCCAGCAAGCACTTGTGCTTATCATCCTTTACCTGAAAACAAACAGGGACAAGGTGCTCTGATCTGCATAAGGCTAAACAGCTATACAGATCATGCTTGGCTACTGAGTGCCTCGAGTGTTAGCTTGTAGAGTTCAGGTAGGAAAATTGTAGCATGTGATTTTAGCCAATAATCATCTATGACATCACGGGAAGCGCCTCACGCCATACCTCCACCTGTAGTTCCTGAGTATGTGGGTTATGAACCAGGAAGGTAAACGCCTCCTCCCATAGCGGCTCACACGTCTTATAGCGAACCTGAAGAGACAACACGCAGAATAGACCAGATATTTCAAATAATAAACTCCACAATATGATGGAATCCTTTGGTCGATGAACTTCTGACAGTTTTTCATACATGGATCAGTTTTTTAACCAATTGGATCTACTGGATCAAATCGTGGTCTGCCATTTCATGACCGATGGCATGCTTGCAAAGTTCCTTTTTGTTCATCCAAATTTTAACCCCTCTCTCCCCTTTCCTAAACTATCTTGTTTCCTGAACAACCGATTGCAACCTTGTCACGCAATACAAAACACACAGTTGGAACAATGCAAAGAATGCTGCTCAGCTAAATGTATACAGAGATATCTCCATGGAGAGTGTTCCAGTTTACTTCAGCATCGTAACAAACACAACAAGGAGACGGCAAATCCAAAATAATAGTTGATCAAGCTTGAAAACATGGATCAAGACTATTATTGTTGGCAAAACTTAGCAACTACTAACTGCTTTGACCGGCTTTACATTCTGTACTCTGTCTACAGAAAGTCCTTGATTGGTGATTATTTATCACCTGTATATACATTATTGCTCTAATTAATTTATATATATATATATATATATATATATATATATATATATATATTAGGGCTGCCAATCAATTAAAATATTAAATAGTGATTAATTGCAACTTAATTTTTATCTGTTTTAATTACACCTTAAATTGCTACTTTTCACGTTTTCTCAATACGTTTTAAAACAAGGACAAATATGCTTTATGCAAATTATTGTTTGTTATTAGTGAAACTCAACATAAAGCATAAAGATGAATTATAAATGTTTTAAAGTAATTATGTTGCTTTAAATTTTATAAATCATCAGGACAACAAACAGACACCAAAAAACCTTTGCTATGTTTCCACACGGACGGTTTTAATTGCCGGATGTGTGCATCATGGTGGATTTTTGGTCTGGGGAATAGGGATACAAGTGTCGGGTCCATTACCACAGTAGATGCTGGTGCTTTACATGAGAGAGCGGGAAAATCAGCCAAACTAATTAGTTATGTGGCGAACGCAATTCCGCGATAAACCGGGGGGCGCCAGATACGAACCGTGGTAAAGCGAAGGACTACTGTATCCACAGAAGTGGGACCTCTACTGCAGTGTACGTTGTTTAAAGGGAGGAAATGAGGTTTAGAAAGAGCTTCATTAAGTGTAAATTGGAATTTAATACAGGACAATCCACAGCATGCTGACATATGATGGGAAGGGACCTCTTATAAATGGCATAAACGGCCGTTTTCAATTTCAAATGCGAACTGACCTTGCTCTCGTACGTCTTCGGTCCGACCGTTAGCTGAACGTAAGGGCTCGGGTCGCTGTTCACCTTCCTTCCTGACTGCAACATGAGACGTCTGTTAATAACACTTCATTTATAAATATACATTATTTTACACCACTGTAACAGCGTAGTGTCCATAAAGTTGATTTAGAATCACCATCCTGAGCCCTGAAAAACAGGGTACTTCAAGAGTCATGTGACACTTTTAGGAAATCGCTTTGAGTTCCACTCATATGTCTAGAGCAACATTATCAGTGGATGTATACAGAGCTTGTGAAAAGTGTGGAAACACTGAGTTACGGTTTTTTAGAAACCCTTTTGTTTCTATGCAACACACTCTGTAATGTAAGACTATAAACAAAAGTCCAGGCTTCTTTTCGATTGAAAATTCCTCCATTAGCATGAAAAACTGATTTATACAATCGTTATCCAGGCAGTTTGTTTCTCCAAACCTCTTAACTAGTTGGAGATTTTCCTGTTCATCCCAGAGCAGTTCAGTAGGATTTAGGAGCGGTGACTGGGCAGGTCGTTCCATGATAGACATCACTCCAGACAACTGTTTGCTCTCTAAATAACACTTACAGTGTTCGGACGTACGCTTCGACTCATCATCTTGTTGTACGGTGAAGTCGGTTCCAATGAGCCGCAGTCCAGAAGGAATAACATGGAGTTGAAATATGGAATGGTTGCCATGTTGGATCAGGATTCCTTTCACTTGCATAAGTCTACAAACTTCCCTGTTCCAAAACAACCCCAAACCATTAAGCTTCAACCTCCATGTGTGAGCGTGGGGGGTGGGGGGGTGGGGGGTGGGAGGGAGTCTGATCTTCTCTTCTGCTCAACCTTCCTCCACTCGTTCCTATGCATTTGTCCTAAAAACCATACAAGACCAGGTGTTTCCACACTTTTTACATGGTGCTGCAGTATCATTTCTTATCCTAACAGCATTCTGGCCAGGAAAAGTCAAATATCTAAAAAAGTCAGGAACTTTTTTGTCAAGTCAAGTATACTCAATAATGGAAGAGTTCTTATGATGTTATAAAACAGACCAGCCAATCAGGTTGCAATATGCAAATTCAAGCCAGTCGAATGTTTATATCCAAAACCATTTCGATTGAAATTCTTCTGAATAAATTCTGTATAAGGAACTGCAATGCGGTAGTAATCACGGAGAAATGACATCATTACAATGTACTCCATAAACAGTTCCATAATTATTGGCACCCTAGAATAGAGACTAGAGGCACCAATCATTGTGACACAATAAAAAAAATCTGACATCAGTCAAGTGATCAATCTAATGAGATGCAATGAATTTGTATACAGGCAGAACGGTCGAGCATGCCGGTCCAACACACACACACACACACACACACACACACACACACACACACACACACACAGACACACACACACACACACACACACACACACACACACACACACACACACACACACACACACACAATCAGCCAAATGCCCAGTGGAGATTAGCAGCAGGTCTGGTCATGCTAATGCAACATGCTAAATGCTACACAAGGATACGTTTTCCAAAAACAACACATGTTTGTGTTTATATTTAACTTGTGTAGCTATAAATCTGATTTGGCTAATGCTTGTTTGCTAGCTACTGATTAGCCATCTTGTTCGCTAGGTATCGTAGTGATATTAGAGAAGCCGATAAACCGAATAATCCATGTTTCTCTCCTTATCTCTTCCTCTTTCAAGCTTCACTAGCTCCTGAGACACCAACGATCGTGCCCCTTTCTTCTTTCTGGACCTGCCCATCTTCATCCCGACACCCCTACTTTTAAAAACAGCTCCCTTTAATTAGAAACCCAAACATTCATCAGGTTACTGTGGAAGGTTCCACTCAAGAACCATGAAGATGGATCTGCTTCGATGGCGTCAAGCTGCAACTTTCATGAACACTTTTCGCATTCATCAGTAAACAAAACCAAAAAATTATGGAACTACAATGAATTGAGTGGAACTACAATGAACATTGAGTGTTCTCCAGATGAAGATGGGACATCTGGTTTCTTCCTGATGAAACCTAATCCCCCCCCCACCCCCCATTCATTATTGCTAGCAAAGCTAATCAGACACAGACTGCTGAGATGGTGTAATGGTTAGCATCATGGACTCTGATGTCCCAGGTTCAAGCCTGAACCTGTCTGAAGTCTGAGTTTCAGGAAGTGGTAGATGATTGTATTTAGATGATGGACTTCTGATTCTGATGGTAATCTTTAACTCTCAGCTGCTCAGCGATGGATCAGGACATCTGCCATAGATATAACCATAGCCTTTAGGATTTCATCAAATATTTTTTGACACACGCTAGCCTAGCAAGCTTCTCAGTAGTGATGGGAAGATTGGATCATTTTAGTGACTTGGTTCTTTGAATCTCGTACATTCTCGTACAAGCAGATCCTCCAACACGTCTACATCCACCAAAGTAGAATATAGTTCCAATAATTAAAATAGGACAATGCGGCTAAGGACAAATTCTGATCAACGGATCAGGAGCTTCACTTCTCATATTTTCTGGTCCGTGACGTAACGTGACTCCCGTAAATTATTGTAACAATAAAGTCAAGATTCGGAAACCTGATCTACTGCATTGTGTAGCGTCTATAGGAGTCATGTGACAAAAGAACGACCGACTCGGACCAGAGGACTCACGAGGTAAACTACTCAATTTTATTTCCTGTATATAACCAGAAGAGATTTTGCGATTCGCTGCTCATGCACATTTAGTATAAAACAAACGAATCACTCTTTCAGACGACTCGTTCAAAATGAACCAATCGCTCGTAAACGCCTCACTACTAGTCAGCCTGGCAGAATGACTCACAAACAGGATGGCGTTGGTCTGAAACCAGCAAATTTGATGGAAGAAAGTCTTCTCAGCATGAGGAGAACAAGATTTCCAACCACCAACAGTGATGAGAAGCAAGATGTCCTTCAAAACACACTCACACACACACACCGACAAGGGGAAAAGCTACAATACCTTCAGCAGGCCTCTGTACTGGTGTTTGGGAGCATCAGAAGGGAACTCAAGCTGCTCGCTCTTAGACAGAAAATGAAATAAAAAAGAAAAAGACGGTAGCGTTATCTTTCTGAAGGTCAAGCTTGAGTTAGCCATTTTGGTCATGGCGGTAGCTAGGATGAGATACACCAAGGGTCCAGACCACAGGAAGAATGATTTGCTTCTTTTCACTTTCATCTCGAGTCTAAATATGGACGCCAGATGACATTTTGAGAACTTGAGAGCGGAATGTATTCTGTTATGGATTAAGCAGAGCAGGTATTTGGAAATTGTATAGAACATCTTTGGAGCATGAAATTGTCCCATCATTTGAACTAAGAGACCCAAACCCGTTTTAGCATGACATTGCCTTTTGTGCACAAAGCCAGCTCCATGAAGATCTGCTTTCCATATGTTGGAAGATCTCCTGAAATATTGAGTTCTGGACCTCAACATTATTATATACCTTTGGGATGAATTGTAACACACCCTCGAGCCTCCTCATCTCTCCTACATCAGTTCCTGGCTTTACCCTTGTGACTGAATAAAATCTCACAAATCTCCACAAAATTTAGTGGAACACCTTCTCAGAAGAAGGGGAGGTTATTATATCAGTGAATGGAGACACAATGTTGAATTGGGATGCTCTAATCTTATGGCCAGGTGTCCACAAACCTTTGGGCTTACATAGTGTACTTACATAGCTGCAACGTGATACAAATTAAAAACACTCATAAAATTTTGAATGGTTTTAATGGGAATTGTATTGGTTTTGATGGAAATTAGAATGCTGTAACCATTGAGAGGCTCTCCCCCCGAATTTGCCTCCAATTGGTGTTTTAATGTTTTGTCTGAAACCGATGGAACATTCATTCATTCATTCGTTTTCTCCCGCTTATCCGTAATTCGGGTTGCGGGGGCAGCAGTCTAAGCAGGCCCCCGCCTTCGACTGCTGCCCAATCCTCACAGCACCGTCCCTTACGGTCCCTCCTGCAGGTGGTGAGCCCACGGGAAGGTGGCCCCACGTCACTCCGATGTCACGGACCTTGATATTTCCCTCGTAAGGGACCCCCGGAGCATAGAGGGTTAAGGGCCTTGCTCAAGGGCCCAAGGGTGGCAGCCTGGCGATACCGGGGCTTGAACCCCAGACCTTCCGATCGGCAACCCAGCGCCTTAACCGCTGGAGCCACCACTCCCCCCATGGAACATATTTTGCCAAATCACATGATGGTATGTACTGGCAACCATTAGAAACCTTCAGGATACTATTATGCCTCCAGTAAGTTTCTATACTGGTTACTATGGTTTGAAGCTGATGTAATTTACCCCTTGATTGTACATGGACTAGAAACCATGTGGGTATTGATTAAATGTTGAACAATGAATGGTTTGTGATGGGATTTGTAGTGGAAACCATTAGGATTCCTGTAATGGTTCTAATTGTTTTTAATTTGATTTGTTTATTATGGTGTAATTTGTGAATTTAAACCTTGGAAAGTAAAATATTTTTGTAGAAACACTTTAAAAGGTCTAAAATGGGTGTGGTAGCAGGGGGCGTGGTGAATGGTTTCGTGGTTTTGTGAATGGGGGGTGGAGCCAGAGGAATTGAGTGGCACGGATGTGTGTAGTTTTTATGAATAAATGAGTGTGATCTTGTCCAGTGAGTGTCAGAGAGTAAAATAGATGAGGGCTGACAATTACCAATCAGTTCCTCTGACTCCACCCTCCATTCACAAACTTGCACTTGACCACGCCCCCAATTCCTTAAAGAGTTTTTGAATGTATGGAGGAAAAACAACTGTCATTGACAGCGGTGGGATGCTAATAAAGAAAGAATCCTATATGGGGTTATGAATGATAATTGATACATTATGAGGAACAATGATAATGATGAAGAATATTATTAATATTATTATTATTATTATTATTATTACTATTATTATGATATTCGAATCATGCAGCTATCAGTAAACTCATGCCTTTTTGAATAAACACACCTTTAGATTTCGTTAGTGTCTTAGTCGTTTACTTCAATCCAATCACGCTGTTAGCTAGTTTTCTAATTTGGCATGACTCACAAGTATCGATCTACAGAGCAAAGATGAGTCCTCGCAAAACACCAGCCCAGACCCTCTCCTGCCTCGCTCGTTCCCACAGCCCAAGCTGCCCTCGAATACGCTCTTCACAGGAAACAGGTAAACAATACTAAATGCTGGGCTCTGATTGGTCAGAAGGTGTTGATGTGTTTTCTAGAACAGCAGCTCCGACAATTTTTAACACTTTTCAACACTTTTTTACGTTTTAACGTTTCTATAGTAACGACTCACTTATGGGGACGTGTAACGAAGATGTGATGCACAAGTGGAATCAGACGTATCAGTTTGTGTATGTGTGTGTGTGTTTGTGTGTGTGTGTGTGTGTGTGTGTGTGTGTGTGTGTGTGTGTGTGTGTGTGTGTGTGTGTGCATACCGGAAGGTTCCGGGCCGAATCTAGGTAAACCATTAACAGTGCAGAAGACAAGCAGTCATTTGTCCTGATACTCCACAATGCCTGTGAGAGAGAAAACAAGAGTGAGAAAGAGCGAGAGAGAGATTGTGCGTGTGTGTGTGTGTGTGTGTGTGTGTGTGTGTGTGTGTGTGTGTGTGTGTGTGTGTGTGTGTGTTCGTGTGTGTATATACCTGCTGTAGCATTTCAACACCTGACTGCAGGGAAAGCCACTCAAGCCTTAGGTGCAGTTTTCCACTGGAGGCTTCCTCTAGTTTAAACCACTACAGACACACACACACACACACACACACACACACACACACACACACACACACACACACACAGACATTCCATAAATATGTTTTTTTACATACATCTAGTTAAATTATTAATTCAGTTATCATAAGTCAACAAAAGGGGTAACTCTGACTAAAATGAAGTGCTAACTCTGACCCCAACAGCAGGGGTAACTCTGACCCAAAAGTAGGGTTAATTCTGACCCAACAGAAGGGGTAACTCTGACCCAAAAAAAGGGTTAATTCTGACCCAACAGAAGGGTAATTCTGACCCAAAGGAAGGGTTAATTCTGACACCAACAGAAGAGGTAACTCTGACCGAAAAGAAGGGTTAACTCTCACCAAACAGACGGGGTAAATCTGATCCAAATGAAGGGTTAATTCTGACACCAACAGAAGAGGTAACTCTGACCGAAAAGAAGGGTTAACTCTGATACAAACAAAAGGGGTAACTCTGACTGAAAAGAAGGGTTAACTCTCACCAAACAGAAGGGGTAAATCTGATGCAAATGAAGGGTTATTTCTGACACCAACAGAAGGGTGTCAGAAATAACCCTTCTTTTGGGTCAGAGTCAACCCTTCTGTTGGGTCAGAATTAACCCTTCATTTGGATCAGATTTACCTCTTCTGAAACCAAAAAGAAGAGTTAACACTGACCCAACAGAAGGGGTAACTCTAACCAAAAAGAAGGGGTAACTTTGACCAAACATAAAATGTATCTCTGACCCAACATAAAGGGTATCTCTGAGCCAACAGAAGGGGTGACTCTGACCCAAAATAAAGGGTATCTCTGACCCAACATAAAGGGTATCTCTTAGCCAACAGAAGGGGTGACTCTGACCCAAAATAAAGGGTATCTCTGACCCAACAGAAGGGTTAACTCTGACCTAACAGAAGAGATAACTCTGACCCAACAGACAGGCTAACTGTGACCCAACAGAAGGGGTAACTCTGACCTAACAGAAGGGTTGACTGACCCAACAGAAGAGTTGACTTTGACCGAACAGAAGGGTTGACTCTGACCCAAAGTGGTAACTATGACCCCACAGAATGGTTTATCCAACTTTCCCAATTGAATGGTTAACTCTGGAAGACAGGACATGATATTTTTTACCTGTTCAACTTTCTGCTCCCTCTGAAGCTTGGATAAATCAATCATTAGACTAAAAAAGAAAACAGTAGTAGTAATTATTAATGCAAACATTATTTTTACAGAATATTACTGATCCAACATGACAAAAAATGAGTTAATTAAAATGTTTTTCTATGATGTTTATATTTTGTACATGTTTTTCATCAAAACAGTTTCCAGTCTGATGCATTTTATAGTGAGGGAACAGTACCTGCCCAGGAAGTCGTCTTTGTCTGGGTCTTCATCAAAAATCTCAATCTCTAGATGCTGTCCAGAATGTTCATACACTGTCGCCTGGAGTTATACAACACGTAATACACAAAAACACACTCAATGTAAATTCTAGGTATTACAAGCATTAAATAAATGATTGAGCCATTCTTCTTTATCCCCACTCACCTCAAACACTTCATTCCACTTGGGGTTTAAACACTCTTTAATGGTTTTGCTTTGAAAAATCTGATTAGCAACTTGGATGACTCCATATGGATCTGATTTACCCTTGATCAGACCACCGAACAACTTGTCCTTTCCCTCAAGATCTTGTGCTTCCAGGAAGTGGATCCTTAATACACCCTGTAAATACACACCACGCACAGGCAGAGGCACAAAGAATTGAAACACCCTTGAAACATCATTTTTTAAGTATATATTGGGTCAGAGATACATTTTTACAGTGGGTACGGAAAGTATTCAGACCCCGTTAAAATTTTTCACTATTTTTTATTTTGCAGCCATTTGCTAAAATCATTTAAGTTCATTTCTTTTCCTCATGAATGTACACATAGCACCCTATATTGACAGAAAAACACAGAATTGTTGACACTGTTGCAGATTTATTAAAAAAGAAAAACTAAAATATCACATGGTCCTAAGTATTCAGACCCTTTGCTCAGTATTTAGTAGAAGCACCCTTTTGATCTAATACAGCCATGAGTCTTTTTGGGAAGGCTGCAACAAGTTTTTCACACCTGGATTCAGGGATCCTCTGCCATTTCTCCTTGCAGATTCTCTCCAGTTCTGTCAAGTTGGACGGTAAACGTTGGTGGACAGCTATTTTTAGGTCTCTCCAGAGATGCTCAATTGGGTTTAAGTCATTGCTCTGGCTGGGCCATTCAAGAACAGTCACGGAGTTGTTGTGAAGCCACTCCATCGTTATTTTAGCTGTGTGCTTAGGGTCATTGTCTTGTTGGAAGGTAAACCTTCAGCCCAGTCTGAGGTCCAAAGCACACTGGAGAAGGTTTTCGTCCAGGATATCCCTGTGCTTGGCCGCATTCATCTTTCCCTTGATTGCAACCAGTCGTCCTGTCCCTGCAGCTGAAAAACACCCCCACAGCATGATGCTGCCACCACCATGCTTCATTGTTGAGACTGTACTGGACAGGTGATGAGCAGTGCCTGGTTTTCTCCACACATACCGCTTAGAATTAAGGCCAAAAAGTTCTATCTTGGTCTCATCAGACCAGAGAATCTTATTTCTCACCATCTTGGAGAACTCCATGCGGGTTTTCATGTGTCCTGCACTGAGGAGAGGCTTCCGTCGGGCCACTCTGCTATAAAGCCCCACTGGTGAAGGGCTGCAGTGATGGTTGACTTTCTACAACTTTCTCCCATCTCCCGACTGCATCTCTGGAGCTCAGCCACAGTGATCTTTGGGTTCTTCTTTACCTCTCTCACCAAGGCTCTTCTCCCCCGATAGCTCAGTTTGGCCGGTCGGCCAGCTCTAGGAATGGTTCTGGTCGTCCCAAACGTCTTCCATTTGAGGATTATGGAGGCCACTGTGCTCTTAGGAACCTTAAGTGCAGCAAAAAAATTTTTGGAACCTTGGCCAGATCTGTGCCTTGCCACAATTCTGTCTCTGAGCTCTTCAGGCAGTTCCTTTGACGATTCTCATTTGCTCTGACATGCATTGTGATCTGTAAGGTCTTATATAAACAGGTGTGTGGCTTTCCTAATCAAGTCCAATCAGTATAATCAAAAATTTCTGGACTCAAATGAAGGTGTAGAACCATCTCAAGGATGATCAGAAGAAATGTAGAGCACCTGAGTTAAATATATGAGTGTCACAGCAAAAGGTCTGAATACTTAGGACCATGTGATATTTCAGTTTTTCTTTTTTAATAAATCTGCAAAAAGGTCAACAATTCTGTGTTTTTCTGTCAGTATGGGGAGCTGTGTGTACATTCATGAGGAAAAGAAATGAACTTAAATGATTTTAGCAAATGGCTGCAATATAACAAAAAGTGAAAAATTTTAACGGGGTCTGAATACTTTCCGTACCCACTGTATATATATATATGTGTGCGAGAGTGTGTGAGTGTGTGTTAACCTTAGGCATGGGAAATCGCAGCTGCTCCAGCTCTACATCACCCACTAGTGGCACAGTGATTCTGTTTGGCAGCACCAGGTAGCTGGAGATGACATCCTGAATCAGGCTGTCCGAGAATCCGCTGCCAACATGGAAACACAACACAGCTGTGGGTCTTACAATATATTAGTTTGACTAATAATGTTATAGATATTGTCTTCTCTATTTGTGACCCTTATGGCTGCTCACAAAAAAATTGCCCTTCATTGACTCTCAACTGATTTTAACCCTTATGGCAACTCAACTGATTTTAACCCGAATGGTTGTTCACTGGGTTTTTGACCCTAATGGCCTTAACTGATTTTAATCCTAATCCTTCAGTTAACACTCAGGTTAGTGGAAGGCCAATGGTTAAGGTTCCTGACTGCTGATCGTAAGGTAGAGACCTGCACGGTACAGATTTTATCATCCCCCCCCCCCCCAACCTAGTAGTTACCGCACATGAACCATGCGAGAGTTCGCTTCTGACCATGTACCAGTATATATTATTGTAGTTCCCATTGTTGATTTTGTTCAGCAGATACATCACAGTTTATTTGTTTTTAGTAATTTACTCTTTTCTTTATATTTTTAAGACTATTTTGTGGAAGTCCCGCAATGAATTTATTCCCCCGCAACCTGCCAGCACCCATCAAATCTTGTCCAGCCCTGCACTCTGTTGCTTCGGGACCCACGGAGTGCAGTTCTCTAGTTAGAGGTTCAAGTGCCAGCATGTCACCACTGTTGGGCCCTTGAGCAAGGCCCTTAACCCTCTCTAATCCAGGAGTGCTGCCCTCACTTCCCTAACAAGCCTCTCTTTTGATTTTGACTCTAATGGCCCTCACCTGATTTTGACTCTTATTAACCCACAATTTCTTCAACCCTTATGACATTTTTTACATTAATGGCCACTCATATCATTCTGACCCTTATGGCCACTCACTTGATTTCCATATTTGGTCATTATTTTCACTTATATCAGTGTTAACAACTAAAAGTAACTAAAGAGCCCTGACACACACACACAAACACACATAAACACCCACTCACCCACACACACGCGCGCACACACACACACACACACACACACACACACACACACACACACACACACACACACACACACACACAAATGTCTGTGTGCCCCAAGAAAACCTTGATTTATGACCAGGAGAATGAAATAACTGCAACAGAGCAAGTGAGAGAGAGAAAAGGAGAAAGAGAAAAAAGGAGAGAGAGAGAGATAGAGAGAGAAAGAAAGAAAATGGGAGAGAGAGAGAGAGAGAGACAGAAATAGAGAGAAATAGAGAGAGAGAGAGAGAGAGAGAGAGAGAGAGAGAGAGAGAGAGAGAGAGAGAGAGAGAGAGAAATAGAGAGAAATACAGAGAGGGGAAGAGAGAGAAAAGAAGAGAGAGAGAAAGAGGGGGAGATAGAGAGAAAAGGAGAGAGAGAGAGTGAGAGGATAAAAAGGTGTAAACACTTATAAATCTTATAAACACACACACACACACACACACACACACACACACACACACACACACACACACACACACACACACACACACACACACTACAGCTTGTACAGAAACATTATACTCTGTCCACATAAGCTGGCATGGCTAAATATAAATGTGTGTGTGTGTGTGTGTGTGTGTGTGTGTGTGTGTGTGTGTGTGTGTGTGTGTGTGTGTGTGTGTGTTGTCCACAGTTGTCTAAAGGCATCAGTTCACACCCTGGTCTATCCGTCACCCATCTTTTCTGCTCAGATCTCAGTGACGTCAGAGCGAGCTGCTCAGGATTCTGACCTGTATTTCCACCTCAAGTTTAGTGCTCTAGACAGTCAGCATTTATACACACACACACACACACACACACACACACACACACACAACCCATATTATATAGGCATATTAGTGCTATTACAATTAATGTACAAATCTATAATATGGCAAGAAATTACATCATCGCCAAAACCATCAAACGTTATGATGAAACAGGCTCTCATTAGGAGAGGAAGACTAAGAGCTACCTCTGCTGCAGGATACGTTTATTAGACTTACCAGCCTCAGAAACCACAAATTTACATCAATGTTCAGAAGAGATTGTGAGTCAGGAATTATGTGTTCGAATTGAGGCAAATAATAAATGTGTGTGAAAGTATGTCTGTTTGTATATGTATATGCACACACACACACACACACACACACACACACACACACACACACACACACACACACACATATAAATAGATGTGGATGTTCTGCATACACTAAGCATTACATTCTGTACGTTTTGAAGCGTATGCTGTAATGAAACTGTTGTCTTAGGTCCCCTCTGTGATTTGCAGTGTGTGTGTGTGTGTGTGTGTGTGTGTGTGTGTGTGTGTGTGTGTGTGTGTGTGTGTGTGTGTGTGTGCTTAAGAGACTTTTTACAGGTTTTATTATCGGACACCCAACATCGGCTAGAGCTGATAAACTACACAATCAAGCTATTAGTGTTAAGGGCTGCATTATGTCACGAGTCTAATAGATGGTGTAATTAAAACCAACCTCACACACACACAAATACACACTAAGAGATTCACACACACATAAAAACAATTACACACAAATCCAAACACAACCACACACACACACACACACACACACACACACAAACAAAGACCATCCAAACACGACCATACACACACTAAAACATCCAAACACAGACACACAAAAAAGATCCAAACACACACACACACACACACACACAGAGAGAGAGAGAGAGAGAGAGAGAGAGAGAGAGAGAGAGAGGAGAGAGAGACAGATCCAGACACAAACACACACTTAGTGTCTGAACGAGTCTTAAGTCTGAATCAGTCTGTTCACACGCTGCTGCCATTAACACCATGCTGTACATCCCCCCCCCCCGGGGCCATTACTTTTACACTCTCACACTGCAGCTGCTCACAGCACACACACACACACACACACACACCTCACACAGGACTGAGTGTATGGTTATATTTACAATAATAATAATAGTAATAACAATATACACACCTCACATAGTTTCACCTCACGTTTCGTTACACGTGTCCTCTGCATACTTCACCTCAGGAACGTGGAACGGCCGAGTCAGCGGTTCATTTCGAGATAAGCTTAATGTAATGCTAATCACTTTCATGGCTTTGTTCGATCGTTTCGAGACTCTGAAAGACCTTGAATGCTAATTCCTGAGGTAAAAGTCTTCTCCGAGTGCAAGAAAACAATCGTTAGAATATCCGTCTAGTCGATTACTGCACCATCAGCCTTTTAAATCAAGTTCCTGATAATAGCTGATTATTTATTCTGGCATCTTCTGTAACCTACAGCTAGCTGTTCTAGATTCATCTTGTTTAAATTCCTAAGTGAAATGAAGTCTCTCAGTAGCACACAAGAGACGAGACCCAGCTGTGGAACCCCCAAAGAGCTCGGCAGTGAGGTGAGAATTCTTCAGATACCTGTCTGGGACACACCTATGGATTTCAGTCCATGTCAGAGGTCATGTCTAGCGTGACCAGGGCTTAATCTGGACCATAGCGCTAACGGTTTCAGCTAGCACACAGGTGTATTGGACTTACTTTAGGCCAGGAATGTCCAGGATGTTGGTGAGTCCGGCCCAGCCCACGTCCAGGAGCTGAAACAGGAAACACTGTGTTAGGAGAAACCTTAGAGAATGTCTACTGAGCAGAAAAGTGGATGAGAAGGTATGGCAGTGTGTGTGTGTGTGTGTGTGTGTGTGTGTGTGTGTGTGTGTGTGTGTGTGTGTGTGTGTGCATGCTGGAGGTAATGAAAAGAAACAAATGGGTGATTATTACTAAACTCCTTAGAAGTGCACTTTAGATGCCGATTCATTTGTGCAGAAACACACACACACACACACACACACACACACACACACACACACACACACACACATATATATATATATATACACACACACACACACACACACACACACACACACACACACACACACACACACACATATATATATATATATACACACACACACACACACACACACACACACACACACACACACACACACACACACACACACATAGACATGCGGGTCAATATAGTGTAATAGCACACGAGGATGTGCTGCTGCTGCTGCAGAAATCATACTGCGCCATCTCACACTCTCCCTCTCTCCCTCTCTCTCTCTCTCTCTCTCTCTCTCTCCTTTTGTCTCTCACTTTCTCACGCTCCCTCTCTCTCTCTCTCTCTCTCTCTCTCTCTCTCTCTCTCTCTCTCTCCCCCTTTGTCTCTCACTTTTTCCCTCTCTCACACACACTAATGTCCATATCTATCTCTCTGTACATGTTTATGTCTTTCTCTCACGCCTTCTGCATATTTTTATTGGGTGTATCTGTTCATTTATTTGCAGGTTGTATTGGCCATTAAAATCTCATTTGCATTTTATTTGCATATTAAATTTTGATTCATCAAATTAAATAACAACAAACAAATAGCAACATAGCATTTTTATAGTGCACTTTAAGTATCCACAATTCGGTCTGTCTCTCTTTCTGTCTGCTTTTCTGTCTCTCTTTCTGTCTGTCTGTCTGTCTGTCTGTCTGTCTGTCTGTCTGTCTGTCTGTCTGTCCCCCTTTCTGTCTCTTACTCTCTGTCTGTCTCTTTCACTCTGCCTATCCCCCTTTCTGTCTGTCTGTCTGTCTGTCTGTCTGTCTGTCTGTCTGTCTGTCTGTCTCTCTCGGTCTGTCTGCCTATACCCCCTTTCTGTCTGCCTGTCTGCCTGTCTGTCTGTCTGTCTGCTTATCCCCCTTTCTGTCTCTCTTTCTGTCTGTCTGTCTGTCTGTCTGTCACTCTGTCTGTCTGTCTGTCTGTCTGTCTGTCTGTCTGTCTGTCTGTCTGTCTGTCTTTTTCACTCTGTCTGTCTGCCTATCCCCCTTTCTGTCTGCCTATCCCCCTTTCTGCCTATCCCCCTTTCTGTCTGTCTGTCTGTCTGTCTGTCTGTCTGTCTGTCTGTCTGTCTGTCTGTCTGTCTGTCTCTTTCTCTCTGTCTGTCTGCCTATCCCCCTTTCTGCCTATCCCCCTTTCTGTCTGCCTATTCCCCTTTCTCTCTCTCTGTCTGTCTGTCTGTCTGTCTGTCTGTCTGTCTGTCTGTCTGTCTGTCTCTCTCTCTCTCTCTCTCTCTCTCTCTCTCTCTCTTTGTCTGCCTATCCCCAATTATGTCTGTCTGTCTGTCTGTCTGTCTGCCTCTTTCTCTCTGTCTGTCTGCCTATCCCCCTTTCTGTCTGCCTATTCCCTTTTCTCTCTGTCTGTCTGTCTGCCTATCCCCCCTTTCTGCCTATCCCCCTTTCTGTCTGTCTGTCTGTCTGTCTGTCTGTCTGTCTGTCTGTCTCTCTCTCTCTCTGTCTGCCTATCCCCAATTCTGTCTGTCTGTCTGTCTGTCTGCCTCTTTCTCTCTGTCTGTCTGCCTATCCCCCTTTCTGTCTGTCTATCTGCCTGTCCCCCTACTCTCTGTCTCTCTCTGTCTGTATGTCTGTCTGTCTTTCTTTCTGTCTGTCTATATCTCTGTCTGTCTGTCTGTTTCTTTCTGTCTGTCTGCTTGTCACTCTTTCTATCAGTCTGTCAGTCTGTCTGTCTGTCTGTCTGTCTGTCTGTCTGTCTGTCTGTCTGTCTGTCTGTCTCTTTCTGTTTTTCTGCCTGTCACTCTTTATATTTGTCTGTCTGTCTCTCTTTTTGACTGTCTGTCTCTTTCTGTCTGTCTCTCAGTCTGTCTGTCTCGCTGTCTATCTATCTCTTTGTCTGTCTGTCTGTCCATCTGCCACCATCTCTGTCTGCCTCTGTCTGACAGCCTCTTTTTTTCTCTGTTCATCTGTTTTTTTCTTTATTTCTGTCTGCCTCCCTCTGTCTCTTTCTTTCAGTTAGTGTCTCTTTCTCACTCCTTCTTTCTGTCTGTAGCCTTTTCATTTTCTCAGTCAATCTGTTTCTCTGTTTCTCTGTTTCTCTGTTTGTCTCTTTATCTCTGTGTATCTGTCTTTTTCTTTCTTTCTTTCTTTCTTTCTTTCTTTCTTTCTTTCTTTCTTTCTTTCTTTCTTTCTTTCTTTCTTTCTTTCTTTCTTTCTTTCTTTCTTTCTCTCTGTCTTTTTGCCTGTCTGTCTGTCTGTCTTGTTTGTCTCCGTTTTTTCGACAGAATTACTTTGGGGCGGAGCAACGTCTCATCTCGCTCTCTGATGAAGTGGACTTGTGTATGAGACAGCAGGTGGACGTGGACATGCTAAAGCGGATAATTACTAGTCTGAGGTAAAAGATTGGTGGTGGTTGCTATGGTAATGTATATTATTATATAAGTGTTTGTTTGTTTGTTTGTTATAGACATGGTTGGGATTTGGGATGCAGCCACATCACTCACCGGCTTCTTGAGGAAGAAAAGAGAGAAGGCACCGACCAGCGGCATTCTTCCCATCAGGGGCTCCAACACCACCCTCAACACACCGTGGAGCTACACACACACACACACACACACACACACACACACACACACACACACACACACACACACACACACACACACACACACACACAATGAATTCATTATACAGATGATGAGCCATAATGTGATGTGCTGTCACACACACACACACACACACACACACACACACACACACACACACACACACACACACACTGGATTAATTATACAAGAACATCTACGATAAGCCATGATGTGATGTGCATTGCTGTGATGTGATGTAATGTGCATGCTACACACACACAGACACACACACACAAATATAATACACACATTCACACACAAAGACTTTCACATACACTCACTCAAAGATGCACACACACAGATAAAATTAATATTTGGAGGTCTGACACATTGTACATCATAATAAAAGAATAGACTGCAGCCTAAAGAAATCCAGCTAACCCTGAGCACCAAACACACACACACACACACACACACACACACACACACACACACACACACACACACACACACACACACACACACACACACAGTGTCAGTGCTACCACATGGGAAATCAAAATGCTATAACAGTCTGAAATCAGTTTTTTTCTGGATCATGGAGCTGAAATGAAATGCTCCTGTGAGGACTTTGTGTGATCATAATCTCACTTCGCTTGTCTGTACTTTCACCCGAAATTATTTTATTTTGAGATAAGAATTACAAATAAATTCTAATTGTGATTGAAAAAATCATCCAATGCAGGTCAGCCACTGAAGCACACCACTCTTCCTCATTTTATAGGGTGCCATTAATTATACTCAAACTGAACAGTTTCCTTTGGAATTTCTGTGTTCTGAGAGAAATCTATGTTTTGTGAAACAATGCATATTTAAAAGAGCTATACAAATAAAAATTAAATATTACACATATATATAAAAGTAAATTACATTTGTAGCTACAAAAAATAAAACTTTGAACATAACTAGAAAGTTATTTCTGTAGCTACACCCAAGAACATAGAACATAGCTAGTACTTCACTTTTGTAGCTACGACATATATCATAGAATTTAGAATGTAGATAGAAGATATTTTGTAGTTACAACAAAAAATATACAACTTAGTACATTGCTAATTTCATTTTGTAACTATGACATGGAATTTAGAAAATAGCTAGAAGTTGCATTTGTAGCTATAACAATAAATATAGATTAAATATATAATGTTACTTATGTAGCTAGGACATAAAACTTAAAACTTAGAACCTAGCAAAAACATTACATTACATACAGAACATAAAATATAGCTAGAAATTTTATTTTCTAGCTAAAAACATTTACCACATATAACTTAGAATGTAGCTAGAAGTTATATTTGTAGCTACAACCAAGAACTAAAAACATAGCTAGAATTTAAATTATAGCTACAACATAGAACATA
>NW_028149061.1:0-2500 GCF_946808225.1 Silurus aristotelis
TGTTTAGAATTTAGAGGGATTTAAAGAAAGGAGTCTCCAGTGGCAGAGGTTAAAGTAACTTTAAAGCACCATCAGGTCCTCGGGTCGCGAGGCTGGAGCTCGAAGCTCCTACAAATACAGTTTATTAACTACACTGTGATTGTGTGGGAATCTTTCTCCTCCGATACCTCACAGAAAAGCCCTTCCAGTTCCCTGAAAATACCGACCCACAGTTGACCTTGAGAAAGGAAAGATCAGAGTTGTTTCTTCTGCTGTAAGAGCAACTCCTTCCATCCAACCAAAACCTGATCCCACACAGCGCTGGAGAAATCGCTACCAAACCCCTCTCAGGATGTTACTAAGCTTTTAGACCACGTTCCTCTTCGGTCTTCTGTACAAAGTTCCTGGTTATTAATTAATTAATTAATTTATTAAAGGGGCCAAGTAGTATACATCTATACAAATCCTACTGTTATTCGACCTTTACTTTCTTTTCATCTCCTTCTTTCTCATCTTCTTTGTCTCTTTCTTCTTCTCTTTCTCTTCTTCTTCTTCTTTTTCTTCTTCTTCTTCTTCTTCTTCTTCTTCAGATTAGTGTGTAAGTGTGTATAAAGCATCCCATAGAACTGTTGGATAAAATGTGAAATTTGAGTATTGAGTCCAACCTCGTAAACAAATTTGGGCTAAGCCTTCCACTGCTCTAGCGCCACCATCAGGTCACAAATGGGTGTAAATTGGAAAAATTTTTTAGCTTAGAACTTTTAAATTGTATTATAGTGTATAATGATTGTATATCGGATTTTCTGGTCACGATTAATACTTTTCTTTCAAACTACATCCAATCAACCCAATATATCTACACCTACACCTACATACACCATCACTCTGAAGCCACCAACCTGGTCACATGTTACAATACAAAAGCTTTAATTCTCCAAACTGTGTCCATCCTTTAATAGATGTAAATCACATCATCTTGATGCTCTGCTGGACATTTCTTCATCTGAACCGTTCCTCCTTTCCTGAGTGAAATCACTCTTTATTCTGACACTAAGTGATTGATGAGGGATCAGGTGTAGTGTAGACCGAGTGCTTTGTCCAATAAAATTGCTGCTTGCAGTGTTTAAATTAGAATCTGCTCATTTTTCCAGGAACAAACTACAGTGTTTAATC
Source organism: Silurus aristotelis (assembly GCF_946808225.1). Lineage (NCBI taxonomy): Eukaryota > Metazoa > Chordata > Actinopteri > Siluriformes > Siluridae > Silurus > Silurus aristotelis. The sequence goes on from NW_028149061.1 coordinate 1,153, forward strand.
CCAGAAATAAAAAATATAACACCATAAACTCTGCGTAATTCTATTCTAAACATACGTTATTATTATTAGCACTTGACACACCGCACACATCTTCATCATCATCATCATCATCATCACTTCTAAAACTTATCATCACTAAAACCTTGGTTTTGAAATTATTCACCACATTCAGTATAAAACATTTGAGACGCCACAGTCACTAATTACTCCTGCAGCGCAGTCTTGATAGTATTATTATTCTGCGTTAAAGCAGAGACAGGATGAAGCCGTACGTCTGTGTTGAGATTTATTTCACTACTACACCATGTGCAATTACAACGTGCTCTTTACTGGCAGCCTTTTATTAAAACACTGCACGCGCTTCTTCTCTGCCTACATTACCCTCAAAAACATGCAACAACAACAACACAAAAAAGTCCAATTTAGAACAGCAGCGAGGACTTAATTACTCTCTGGTGTCATTTTACAGAAAACATAATCACAGCTGTGCGGTCAGGATTCACGTCACGTCACGTCACGTCACGTCACGTCACGTCAGGCCTGTCAGACTAAAAACGCATCTGTGTGTGATTTTAGAGAAAGAGACTGAATTTGTGACGGTGCCAAGTCTCAAGACAGAACCTCGGTCCATATTTCAGCATTTTATTCTCATTTAATGCGACAGGCTTTATGAGAAACGTTATAATATCTGACAGCACGCACAACGTCGCCTCGCCGCCGCCATCCAATACTGCCTTTATTATTTATTCTCAACATTTCACATAAGCAGCAGTGCATTACAGCTGTCAGGAATCTTAGCTTCATCAGACGTCTCAGCACAACCACGGCATCAACGCAAACCCAAAAGAGAGACCAAGAACTACCTCTGCTGCAGAGGATACGTTTATTACAAGCCTCAGAAACCTCAGATTTACACAAATGCTTTCCAGAGTTCAAGTAGCAGACAAATTTCAACATCCACTGTTCAGAGTGTGAGTTGGACCACCGTGTCTTTGTTAGACGTACAGAGGGTGAGGGTGATGGACGGTTCCTGATTGTGTGGTTCCACTGTGAACCATGGAGGAGGAGATGTGATGGTGTGGAGGTGCTTTTACTGGTGACACTGTTGGTGATTTGGTCTAAATTGAGGACACACATAACCAGCATGGCCGTCACATCTGGTTTACATTTAGTGGGACCATCATTTGTTTTCCAACAAAACAACGACCCCAAACACACCTCTGGACTCAGTAAGAACTGTTACCAGAGATCACCACATCTAAATCCATCTCAGATAGTTTGGAATAAGTTGGACCAGAGGGTAAATGATAAGCAGCCAACCAGCACTCAACACACCTGGGAACTGCTC
>NW_028149061.1:7500-12500 GCF_946808225.1 Silurus aristotelis
GTCTGCCTTTAAAATGTCCACCTCCACTACATTTATTATCCTAAATTAGATGCACCTGTTTGAGGTCGTTAGCTGCATAAAGACACCTGTCCACCCCATACAACACATGTGTCAAACTCAAGGCCCGTGGGCCAGATGTGGCCCGCCATGTCATTTTACGTGGCCCACGAGAGCTTAAAAGTTTTGAGTGTCTGAAAATAAATAGCAAAAAATAAATTAAGAGCGTGCTTTCACCAAAAACTACATTTCCCACAATGCCTTTCGACTACGCTAGCCGCGGCAGTGTCCATGCCAACGAGTGGAATTGAGATATAAATAATGATCCCAAAATGTCCAGAAAGAGAAAAGTTGATGCAGATCGAAGACTGTTTCAAGAAAGATGGGAAGGCGAATACTTGTTTGTGCTTCAAGGAGAAAGACCGGTATGTCTTTTGTGTTACGAGGCGGTGTCGGTTGTCAAAGAGTACAATCTGCGTCGACATTTTGACACCAAACACGGAGCTAAGTACGCTAAAGCTAGCCTTTAAGAAAAGCAACAAATTGCCCAAGAATTAAAAGGCAAACTGCGGTCGCAGCAGAGTTTGTTCATGAAATCCATTTTGTTTTGTGTTTATCATTTTCAGAACATGATCAATCGATAGTAGAGAGAGAATCCACTTGGTGTGTTCAAGGACAGGCAGCATCTCCTCATCAAAGACTGACCGAAAAACTTGACCAATATAGTTGTGAACTGAGTCAACCTTTATTTTGGTATTTTTAGTTGATTACATATTATTTATGTGTAGCTGCTGTTGTAATTATTTAATGTTTGCAGGTCTTATGTGTGTATGCAGACAAATTGTTGTCATCAAACCATCAGTTGGATGCAAGGCTGTGTGCAGCCTTTTTATGTAAAATGCTACATGTGTCATACATGTTCTTTGCAGCTCAGTTTTATGTTATTTTTCTTTATTCACTTGGACAGTTTGATCCTTCATTAATGGAGTTATGTGGGTTTTCATAAGCTGACAAAATTTAAAAGGATTTATGTTAGAGCAACAAGCAAACATATGTTTTCTATGCAACTGTAATTGTCACTTGAATAAGTAATAATAAATAATGAGTTATTTAACATTAAGGAGTAGTTACATTTATTTTACATTACATTCGATTACATTTAGTTACATTTATAAGTAACATCTGGCCCTTTGAGGACAGCCATTATGCTGATGTGGCCCTCGGTGAAAATGAGTTTGACACCCCTGCCATACAATCAGTAAGAATCCAACTACTAACATGGCCAAGACCAAAGAGCTGTCCAAAGACACTAGAGACAAAATTGTACACCTCCACAAGGCTGGAAAGGGCTACGGGGAAATTGCCAAGCAGCTTGGTGAAAAAAGGTCCACTGTTGGAGCAATCATTAGAAAATGGAAGAAGCTAAACATGACTGTCAATCTCCCTCGGACTGGGGCTCCATGCAAGATCTCACCTCGTGGGGTCTCAATGATCCTAAGGAAGGTGAGAAATCAGCCCAGAACTACACGGGAGGAGCTAGTCAATGACCTGAAAAGAGCTGGGACCACCGTTTCCAAGGTTACTGTTGGTAATACACTAAGACGTCATGGTTTGAAATCATGCATGGCACGGAAGGTTCCCCTGCTTAAACCAGCACATGTCCAGGCACGTCTTAAGTTTGCCAATGACCATTTGGATGATCCAGAGGAGTCATGGGAGAAAGTCATGTGGTCAGATGAGACCAAAATAGAACTTTTGGGTCATAATTCCACTAAACGTGTTTGGAGGAAGAAGAATGATGAGTACCATCCCAAGAACACCATCCCTACTGTGAAGCATGGGGGTGATAGCATCATGCTTTGGGGGTGTTTTTCTGCACATGGGACAGGGCGACTGCACTGTATTAAGAAGAGGATGAACGGGGCCATGTATTGCGAGATTTTGGGGAACAACCTCCTTCCCTCAGTTAGAGCATTGAAGATGGGTCAAGGCTGGGTCTTCCAACATGACAATGACCCGAAGCACACAGCCAGGATAACCAAGGAGTGGCTCTGTAAGAAGCATATCAAGGTTCTGGCGTGGCCTAGCCAGTCTCCAGACCTAAACCCAATAGAGAATCTTTGGAGGGAGCTCAAACTCCGTGTTTCTCAGCGACAGGCCAGAAACCTGACTGATCTAGAGAAGATCTGTGTGGAGGAGTGGGCCAAAATCCCTCCTGCAGTGTGTGCAAACCTGGTGAAAAACTACAGGAAACGTTTGACCTCTGTAATTGCAAACAAAGGCTCCTGTACCAAATATTAACATTGACTTTCTCAGGTGTTCAAATACTTATTTGCAGCTGTATCATACAAATAAATAGTTAAAAAATTATACATTGTGATTTCTGGATTTTTTTTTTTTAGATTATGTTTCTCACAGTGGACATGCACCTACGATGACAATTTCAGACCCTCCATAATTTCTAAGTGGGAGAACTTGCAAAATAGCAGCGTGTTAAAAGCAGAAATAAAATAAAATGTTAAATATTTAATAATCAGATCACCAACACGTCTACACACACCAACTTTCACTACAGTTCCAATTAATTATATAGAAAACGTCTTCGGGAGTCACGTGATGAAAGAACAAACGACTCGGACAGAAGAGTCGAGAGATGAACTGCTCGATTCTGTATCCTGTACAAACCGACAGAGATTTTGCGATGCTTTGCTCGAGTGCGTCCAGGAGAAAATAAATGAATCGCTCGTTGAGACGACTCGATCTTCTGAGTCACTTTAAAGATTCGTTTAAAATGAACGAATCACTTATTGAATCTTCTTGTTCATCTGAGTCACTTTAAAGACTCGTTTAAAATGAACGAATCACTTATTGAGTCTTCTTGTTCATCTGAGTCACTTTAGACTCGTTCGGAATAAACAAATCGTTCATCACTTCTCTATAATAACCTTCTTCATGATGAAAGCCAGCTCTCAGACACATTAGCAGCTTCAACCTTTAATTCTACGTGTTTGATTTCTGAAGTGGTTCTGGACCATAAATCTTCACAATGAAAACCAAAAAAAAACCTAATCGGTTCCAGTCAGAAGCATCAGATGATGTTAAAAAGCGTGATGTCATGATTTTTATCAGCCTGGTGTTTCTCTGGACTGTGGTTAGGTCGTGGAGAAGGTGTTTCCTGTTGAATCCTATTATCTCCATCACTTTATCACTTTAGCATCCATATGTGCTGTTTCTGAACAATCAAATAAAAGTCAACAAGATGGAAGATGATGGAGAGCATAATTTTCCATCTCCTCTTTTTCCTGGATCCTCATTTTCCTTCCTGGTGAGCTAAAATTCTGAAGTTCAGAGCTGCTTTATATTACGTTTCTGGTTGAGGAACCCAGAGTGAACATTAGATGGTTATACACATCTAATGTAAAGCAGATCTTTTTTCTGCAAGGCCTCCTGCAGAGCTGTGAAGAATCAGTTATGGAGAACAGCTGGGACGTAACCCGCGGCTCACGAGCAAACCATTTTCAACTGCAGCACATCATCTCAGCACCTTTTGTGGAACTCTTCTGGTGTACAGAGAAGCCCAGGCTATTTACAGGGTGCATGACCTTTGGGTTTGTGTACAGGAGCCTTGTTGATGGTGAAGATCAGAAAACATCAGAGCAGTTCTCACGCAAGGACTCGTGATGTCAGGGCAGGTCTTATTTCTAATACTGCTCCACAACCTGCTCCACAACCTGCTCCACAACCTGCTCCAGGACCTGCTCCACAACCTGATCTTAACGATTAATGATGATCTGATCTCGTACTACACGGGGATTTGCTCAGCTTTTAACCCGTTTATATTACATTCCCTACTCACAAACATCTGGATTAGTGACTAACACCACTTAAAACAGCTGCATTTCACTCTTAAGCAATTTGTCATGAAATCTGCTGATCTTTTGTCTGAGTCTTCTGAGTTGAGATCATCCAGTGTTCGTCCTTCAGTTTTCAGACTTTGGGCCTCATTTACAGCCCAAAGTTTCAGCAGCACAGAAGATAGAATCAGAGAGGAGTTAGAATGCAGCTCCTCTCCTGTCCTTGGCTCTCCACATTAGCATTCCTCCCTCCATGTCTCCGGTGGAGTTTGGCTCTCCTCTGATTACAGAACACAACCTTAGGAATTGGTTAGAGAGAGACGTCGAGCTCAGAGAACAAGGAGAGCAGCCTTCAGCCAAGTCTGGTAGTTTCACAGGTTGTTAGAGGTCCTGAGAAACGGAGAACCCACATGTTCCTAATTATCTTGGGAAAGTTCCACCTAGCGCTAATGCTAAGCTTCATTAGACTCTAAGCCTCTGAAATAGATGTTATAAAGAAGGTTATAGAGCTGGTCTGCACTGAAACAGCAGTGAAAGGGTTTAAACTCCAGTTTAGAGCAGATCTACAATGTGAATGCAAGCAGAACTTTTCTGATCTGGTTCATAGTCACTGTTAAATAAAGGTGGAACCAGTAGAAAACAGTAGATATTTAGAACCTTTTTTTGAAGTTTCTTAGAGTTTATTATTTGAAGGACAAAGCAATGTCCAGGTCAGTTCCAGATGATCCTGATCACATCCCCTGATCACATTCCTGATCACATTCCTGATCACATCACCGAACACATCATCGATCATAATCTCATGGTTGAAGGAACACAAATCATCTTCCTCCTGAACATCCTGATTCTTTTGATGATTTGATTTAGGTTTTATCACACATCAGTAATCTCCTTACTGTATCATCACACATTCATTTTTAGATCTTAAACACTCTCACACACACACACACACACACACAGACACACACAGACACACACACATTTATGACTTCCTGATTGGGATAGTAGAGGAGTGTACGTGTGTCATATTTGCTCATGTAGATGATCAAATCAGTGAAGCAGATCCAATCTCTCTAATCTTCCTCTGAATCTCTTTAACCTCTGACAGAAGTGAACAGATTTAATAGAGTAATTAGATGAGGAAAAGAA